>NC_133650.1:200033617-200292954 GCF_009905375.1 Apium graveolens
GTGCATTTTCACCTTCCAGTGGTGATAACTGTCTTTGTCAAGAACTGAGATTTTTACTCCAATATCCTTCTTACTCATCTTTGTTAGATTCCAAGATCTTAAACTCTTTGTTTGTCAAGAGCCTGCTCTGATACCAATTGTTATTTCTAGAGAACTAACAATGAGATTTACAGAAGGGGGGTTGAATGTAAATCTCAAAACTTTTTCAAGTTTTGAGCAGTTTATAAAGACTGTGTGTTCAAGATGAACAAGTGTGTGAATTGCTTTAAGCTGATACAGACAGATATATATTCAAACACAAATGTAAAGAACACAATAAACCTTTAAAAACTTTTCTGGTGGATTTGTTGTTCCACCAGAGATGGTATTTCAGAAATTCTGTGATCTAAGAATTTGATCACAGCTGCATCCTAGTACAAACTAGATAATTTTTCTCTCAAGATTTTTCTAAACAGCTCTGGAAAAATTCTCATCTAATTACTAGCTACTACTTGGTTTATATATTACCAAGTTTACAAGTGAAGACAAGGATATATAAAATAATAAAGTAAGATCTCCACTTGTTTCTTCTCCAGTTCACTCCAGTACTTTGTTGACTTAATGTCTCTTTATACTAGAGTAGAACGGCTGCTTTTTCTGATGTTCCTGAAATTAGGCTGCCACATTTCAGTTATCTCTGTTCACCCACGTGCCTCTGTTTGTAGGTACAACTACCACTTATCAACGGTTAATCAACAGAACATCCGTTGAAGCTTTCATCCGTTGATGCACTCATCCGTTGAAGGATGTTATCCGTTGAAGCTTTAGAGACATCCGTTGAAGCTTAGCTTCTCATCCGTTGAAGGTCTTTAAGTCATCCGTTGATACCACTTCATTTATACAAAATTACAAGGCATGAAATATTTACAATTGGCCTTCCTATCTGCATATCATCTAGTAGTCAACATGACTCATAGTTTCTCTCAACTTCTAAGAATTACATCTTAAATACAGAGACTGAAATATGCTACAACACTAGACTTATTTCTAAGTAAAGCTACACCATCAACGGATAGCCAAAGTGGTCTTATCCGTTGAGGCTACAGACACTGAATTTCTACTTAAGTGTTTTGTTAAACATATCATCAAACTAATGCACATATATTCCTAACACAAACCACAAAATCCTTGTTTTCATTGTGGTAGTTTATAGCATTCCATTTATACTTGTAAGGAATATCATAGTTTGTACTATGATTATTATCAAATAAAACCTTCTTTGAAGAAAGTTTCCATTGTTCCTTCTAGTGTAAATTCTGATTCAAAGTCTGATAGTGTAAGTTCAGATAAGAAAAATGTTAACATAAACTCTGATGCTAAATCCGCTGCAAATGTTAACAAACTTAATAAGGCCAAAGGATCCAAGCAAGTCTGGGTCCTTAAAACTAATAATTAGTGGTCTTTGTGATTGCAGGGCAACAGGAAAAATATTCTAGTTCTGGACAGTGGATGTTCAGGACATATGACTGGAAATAAGGCCCTGCTATCAGACTTTATGGAGAAAGCTGGCCCAAGTGTTTCTTATGGAGATGGCAACATTGGAAAAACATTGGGATATGGCAATATCAATTTTGGAAATGTCATAATTAAAGAAGTAGCTCTGGTCTCAGGACTTAAACACAATCTACTGAGTATAAGTCAAATCTGTGACAGAGGTTATCATGTTGATTTCTTTGAAGAACACTGTGAAGTTGTGAGTAAATCTAAAGGCAAAGTTGTTCTGAAAGGATACAGGCGTGGTAACATTTATGAAGCTAAGCTTTCAACAAGTACTGATGGTTCTGCAATCTGTCTGATGAGTTGAGCATCAATTGAAGAAAGCTGGAATTGGCACAAGAAACTCTCTCATTTAAATTTCAACAATATAAATGAACTGGTCAAGAAAAATCTTGTGAGAGGACTGCCAAAGTCAGTATTTGCTCCTGATGGCCTTTGTGATTCCTGTCAGAAGGCCCAACAAAGAAAATCTTCATTCAAGAGCAAGACTGAATCATCAATTCTTGATCCTTATCATCTACTACATGTTGATCTATTTGGTCCAGTGAATGTCATGTCTATTGCAAAGAAAAAATATGCATTGTTCATAGTGGATGAGTTCACCAGATACACATGGGTGTATTTCTTGCACACAAAAAGTGAAACTGCATCTATCTTGATTGATCATGTCAAACATTTGGATAAATTGGTCAAAGATCCTGTGAAAATTTTAAGGAGTGATAATGGCACTGAGTTCAAGAATTTGATAATGGAAGAGTTCTCCAAAAACCATGGAATAAAGCAAGAATTTTCTGCTCCTGGAACTCCACAGCAAAATGGAGTTGTTGAAAGGAAGAATAGAACTCTCATTGAAGCTGCACGAACAATGCTTGAAGAAGCAAAGCTTCCAACCTATTTCTGGGCTGAAGCTGTGCAAACTACTTGTTTTACTCAAAATGCAACACTCATTAACAAGCATGGAAAAACACCATATGAGATGGTGAAGAAAAAGAAGCCAAATCTGAAATACTTTCATGTATTTGGATGCAAGTGTTTTGTTCTCAAGACTCATCCTGAACAGCTATCCAAGTTTGATTTAAAAGCTGATAAAGGAATCTTTGTTGGATATCCACTTTCCACAAAAGCCTTCAGAGTCTATAATTTGAGAACAAAAGTGGTCATGGAATCTATCAATGTCTCTTTTGATGACAAGAAGATTACTGGTCTTGAAGATTTCATTGACCATGATCAGCTGAAATTTGAAAATGAAGACTCAAATTCTGATACTGAAAATCCTGACAGTCTAAGTCCTGATACTGTAAACTCTGATGGATTAAACTCTGATGTTATTGAAACTATGGTGACTAAGTCAAAGGAAGATGCACCTATGCAGGGGGAGCATACTCAAGATCCTACGACATCTCAAGAAACATCAGAACATACATCTGGCTCTTCAAGTTCTGATTCGTCAAGTTCTGATAAGCCAAGTTCTGATAGTGCTGAAAATCTAAATACTGAAGAATTCAACTCAGAGAGCATAGTTTCAGGGGGAGCATCGGAAAATGAAAATGAAGACAGCATGGATCATGGGGGAGCATCCAGTTCTAGAGAAAACCTTCCATCTACAAGGAAGTGGACAAAATCACATACACCTGATTTGATAATTGGAAATCCTGATACAGGTGTCAGAACTAGAACATGTACTTCAAATGAATGTCTCTACAATTCTTTTCTCTCTCAAACTGAGCCAAAGAAAGTGGAAGAAGCTCTTCAAGATGTTAATTGGGTGCAAGCAATGCAGGAAGAGTTAAATGAATTTGAAAGAAACAAAGTCTGGACCCTAGTGCCAAGACCAAAGAATAGATCTGTTGTTGGTACAAAGTGGGTATTCAGAAACAAAACTGACAGTGATGGCATAACTACAAGGAATAAGGCAAGGCTGGTTGCAAAAGGATATTCTCAACATGAGGGAATTGATTATGATGAAACATTTGCACCAATTGCTAGGTTAGAAGCCATAAGGATATTTTTGGCTTATGCTGCTCACAAAAAGTTTACTGTCTTTCAAATGGATGTGAAAAGTGCTTTTCTCAATGGAGAATTGGAGGAGGAGGTATATGTTGAACAACCTCCAGGCTTTGTAGATTCCAAACATCCAGATTATGTCTACAGGCTTGATAAAGCACTTTATGGACTTAAGCAAGCTCCTAGAGCATGGTATGAGACTTTAGCTCAGTTGTTCTGGAAAGTGGATTCAACAGAGGAACAATAGACAAAACACTGTTCTACCTCAACCATGGAAAGGACTTAGTTCTGGTCCAGATTTATGTTGATGGTATCATTTTTGGGTCTACAAATGATAAAATTTGCAAGAAGTTTGCCAAACTAATGCAGTCAAGATATCAGATGAGTATGATGGGGGAACTTAGCTATTTTCTGGGCCTTCAAGTCAAGCAGAATGAAGAAGGCACTTTTATTTGTCAAACCAAGTACACCAGAAACTTGCTGAAGAAATTTGGAATGCAAGATTGTTCAAGTGCATCCACTCCCATGGCCATTGCAACAAAACTGGATAAGGATACTGGTAAATCAGTAGATATTACTGACTACAGAGGTATGATTGGCTCTTTACTCTATCTAACTGCTAGTAGGCCTGATATCATGTATGCTACCTGTCTTTGTGCAAGATTTCAAGCAGATCCAAGAGAACCTCACTTAACAGCAGTGAAAAGAATCTTTAAGTATCTTAAAGGAACAGCTGATCTGGGATTGTGGTATCCTAGAGAATCAGATTTTAAACTAATAGGTTACTCAGATGCAGATTTTGCAGGATGCAAAATTGACAGAAAAAGCACAAGTGGAAGCTGCCAATTTCTTGGAGGCAGATTGGTTTCTTGGTTCAGCAAGAAACAAAAGTCAATTTCCACATCAACTGCAGAAGCAGAGTATATTGCTGCAGGAAGCTGTTGTGCACAGATTCTTTGGATGAAGAATCAGTTACTGGATTATGGGTTAACATATTTCAAAATCCCTATTTACTGTGATAATCAAAGTGCTATTGCTATGACAGGTAATCCAGTTCAACACTCTATGACAAAGCACATCAGCATCAGGTACCACTTCATAAGGGAACATGTGGATGAAGGTACAGTGGAATTGCACTTTGTTCCAACAGATCAACAACTAGCAGATATCTTCACAAAACCAGTGTGTGAAGCCACTTTTACAAGATTGGTAAATGAACTTGGAATGATTTCAGGTTCTTTCTCTAAATCTGCTTAGTATTGTTCTGTATTATCAGACTTTATGATCAGTACTTACCGAATTTATTCTCTTTCTGTGATTACTTGCTAAATGTTTTTAAGTACTGACTATTGTCTGATATATATTTCTAAACTCTGATAAGTGATTTGTCTGTCTAAGTAACAATTCAATCCTATGAGGATAATTGTGCTAGATACTGACCTAGTAGTCTTCAATAAACAAATGATCTCATGTAAGAAGTAATTATTTCTGTGGAAATTTTATGACACAAGCAAATTCTGATAATTGAGCTTAGTTGAGTTTACTTTGTTTTTCTTATTACTAAGTCACAAATTAGAATAATGCTACTCATATGTTAAGTTCTGATACTAGTAAAACTGCTGAATATACTAAGTGCTGATAAACCTCACTTATAAAAAGAAAAAGGATCAAAGAATAAAACTCCTTTGAGATCTAGAGTAAAAATGTGGAAGGGAAGACCCAAGTGCATTGCTGGTATTAAGTAAATATGCATTAGAAAAGCAAAATATTTTCTTGGTGACTTTTCACACTCTATGATTACTGGAGAAATACTCTGATAATAGCATAAATTCTGATAAGCAGTCGTGACTCACTTACACTGGGAAGCCACTGCAAAATAGAATTTAAAAAGATGCATAAAATTAGCACAAAACAGTTGAGGTGGACTCAAGCATGAACTCATTCATCAATAGGTTTCAGGATAATGACAGCTCTTTAGCAAAATTTTAGTTATGTCTTATTTCTAAGATTTACTGAAGTGAATCAAACTTTACTCCTTGTCTGAAATTTAGCTTAATGCACACACTAATCACTCCATCTGAATGATGAAAATTACTGTGGTGGTCTATGTTGTTTTAGATAAACAATTATTGTGTCACCTTGCACTGATTCTGAGGACAAGTTCTGATTACATATTCTGAAGTTTAAGTTCTGAAGAATATAACTCAGAACTTGTATGAGGATTTACTCAGATAAGTATTTTCTTTTTCGAGTTAAGAAATTATGTTCTGATGACTGTTAAGTTCTGAAATAAGTCTAAGTTCTGATATTACAGTCTAAATTCTTTACTTGACTTATCTGTGGATAAAATTTGATAACAGTCTCGGTACAATCTAGAACAAGTGAAGTGGAAGATTAATAGTCACTATGGTTAGGATTAATGGTACTCGTACTTGAATAGTCAACTTTTACTTGTGTCTTGTGCGCATTAAACCATGTTTTCTCTTTCCAATGAATGTTATTCTTTTTCCAAGTCTGGGGAGACGAGGTAGAATTAATTCTACCTGTCAGCATTAAAAACCTTTGTGTCTCCTGGCATTCTCTTGCCTATATAAACAGCCTCTTCACATCAGCCTTCCCATCAAATTCTTTCTCACAAACTTACCTTCATATTTCTTTTCTTTCAAAAACACAATGGTCAGATACAACATGTTTTTGAACTACCAAAACTTTAATATGGAGCTAAGCTGTGCCGACTGGCAGCAGGAATGGCACGTCACGGCCATTCCTGAGGAGATATGGGACTCTGTCCCACAGGAGGTACTGACCCACCTCCTGTTCTTCTATATGGACTACCATCGCCATCTGGAGCGATTGGAGGAGGAAAGGCTGGAAGCTCTCCGCTAGCAAGAGCGAATCATCCGACTCGCCATTCTGTTTGTCGAGAGTAGGAAGAAGAAATGATTTAATCTCATCTTCTTCCTATTTTTCTTCATTATCAGCTTTGTCAGGCTTCTTAGGTAGGACTAAAGCTGTTGATGTTAGGTTTCGTAGCTTAGGGAAATCTTGTATAAGTACTGATGTAATTTCCATTTCATGAATGTATTCTCTTGATATATTAATGAAATCTATCTTTATTTCAAGATTTTGTCTCTAAGTTATTTTGTAATGCATTGATAAATCCTGATTGATATTCTGATGACCATATAAATTCTGTTTTAATTTAAGTTCTGACTTTCCTTTATCAGTACTTACTCATTTGATTTATCTTGGTCATTTTAACTTGATTTCTTTTCAGAATATTAATGATGCAGTGAAAAATAATTAAATCAGTGGGAACGGTTTCAATTTTGAATTAAAACTGTTTCACCTTGATTAATGGAATATCTGGGTAAATGGAACGGTTTTTCCTTGAAAACAGGCAAGTGGGCAAGTAATGATTACTGTTTTCTCACGCTCAGTAACTATCCGTTATTACTGCATGTCTGACAGGTGTCCAACGGTAACATTTTTTTTAGAGTATAAGTACGACAGAGAAAGGATTTCTTTAATCTTTTATTTCCTTCATACTTTTTCTCTCTTCTTGCTTTTACTCTCTCTTTCTCTCATGTTGGTTTTTCATACAGACATTTTATCAAACACCTAACAGGAACTTTTAAATCTCAATTTTTTACATGGCACCTAAGGATTTAATCATTGATGGAGCTAAGTTTGTTCCAAACAACTATGCTGCAATTCTTGATCATGCTGAAGCTCCATCTGAATTGCATTTTGTGCAAGATCTTCTTGCACACAGTGAGATTGGGTATGCATTGACCCAGCCTTCAGTCTTTTCGAGCCAACAAGTTCTGACATTTTGGCGGACTGGGCACTTTGATGATGGTGGTAAACATGGCACTCCCAGTATTGTTTTCGAAGTGAGTGATTCATCTTATGCAGTCACTCCTGGTACAATACGCAAAGCTCTACATCTCCCAGAAGATTGTACCTTTTCAATTCCAGAAGAATCAGCTCTTCAGGAGTTAATGGCAAATTTGGGGTATGAAAGGAGTTTGGCAAAACTTGGGCAGTTGAAACGGGCTCATATCAGAAGAGAATGGAGCTTCTTCTTCGACTGCATCACCAAAGCTTTTGGGAACAAATGTTCGAATTTTGATGATATCCCAATTCTGAGTCAGCACATAGGGTATGCTATTATCCATCAAACTCATTTTGATTTTGCAACTGGAATAATTGGTTTTATTGGGGATAGGATAACAGAGGATAGGAATGTTGTCTATTTTGCTAGATTCTGTCAACTTATATATACTTTTTGTACTGATGAATCTCAATTAATCAGTTCCTCAACCCCACCTTTTAGAGTTGCAAAACGATACTTTAATGACCTGGTAAATGCTGATACTAAGAAATCAGTGGTTAGACCATTACAGATTTCTCAGTCTCTAAAACAGATCTTAGTAAATGCTGATCCTCATACTTATAGATCTGTTTACTCTGATGTCCAACCAACCACAAACACCCAAAAACCATCATCCTCAGCACCTACCACTCATTCTACTCAACCTACCCTCAGGACATATCTCAAATCCTATCTCTCCACTTCACAGACTGAACAACCCTCAGCCTCAGCACCTACTGTGAAGCCTTCTTCCTCCAAGCCAAAGAGGACAAAAACTGTTCCTCAAACACCTCAAAAGAGAAGGAGGATTACCTTGAGAGATGAATCTGATACTGAGGAACAGGTTCCTTCTTCAGAACCTGTTGTAAGTGAAGCTGAGAAAAAGACTTCTCAGAAGGATTCTGGAATTGGGGGATCTAGGCTTCTCAAAAGGCTTAGAAGAATGACAGTTCCTGAAACTCCCAAGGAATCCAAATCAACAAAGAGATACCAGAAACAGAGGGCAAAAAGGCTAGTTTCAGATGATGAAAAGGAAGCAGCTAAGGAAGGGGATCAGGAATCTCTGATCTCACAAGACAAGGAATTTGCTCCAGTCACTTCTTCTCCATCAACTCCATCTAAGGAAGCTGCTACTGAAAAGGCCAACACACCATCTGTGTCTCATGTTCAAAAGTCTGTCTCTCCTGTTGATCCAGGCCTAAGTGCTGAAATTGATATTCAGAATCTGGTTGTGCCTGACATACTTTTCTTAGAAGCTCCACCAGCAACTAATCCTTCTACAACACCTGTTCCTGATGTTGTTCAACCTCCAGAGTTATCAACAACATCTTCTCTGAATCATGATGCTGATGATCAGACTTTAGGTGAGCATCAGGATTTGGCTGTTGATCAGAACTTAGAACAAGATCAGCAATTAGAGGATGTTGAAGCCTCTATTGCTACTCACACTGTTGTCTTATCAGAAGATACTGATTCTTTAAGTTCTGATGCTGCAAATGCTGGAGATACTGGTGATGCTGATCCAACTACAGATGCTGATACAGTAGGTCCTTCAGGACATGCTCCTCAACAGACTATTTTAAAGTCTGAACTGGTTAAGAAGTTTGTTACCGGAGAAGCACCAATACCTTGGAGTGAAACTCCTGCAGGTTAGGAGTGGACTAAGGAATGGAACTCAGTTTCATGTGTTCCAACTGAAAAGCATCTTGCTGAGCACTTGACTAAAGCTGATGAAATGTTAAATTCTGATAATTTCAAAACCCAGCTTAGAGTCACTGCATTGAGTACTAAACATCTACAAGGTCTTCATTCAACTACTCATGCAGAGCTCCACAAGATTCAGTAGAACTTTATCAAACAGGAACAAGTTTGGAAAATTGATAAGAAAAAGTTCTTCCAACCTACCATTGACAGGATTGCTTATATTGAGAAGACTCAAGATCATCAACAAGCTCAGATTGATGAAATTCTGAAAAATTAAGCTTCTCATCAATCACAATTAACTGAAATCCAATCCTCAGTGGAATTGCTTATCTCTCTTCTACTACCTGCTGATGCCAAAAAGGGGGAGAAAGTAATTAAGTCCAAATGCAAGACTAACAAGACACTGGCAGGAAAGGATAATGAAAAAGATGATCAAGGAAACTCTGGAATGGGTAGAGGTCATAGTCAAGGTAGAGGATTCACATCAAGACAAGCTAGTCATAGGACAAGTTCTGATACTGGGAAGAGAATAAGTTCTGCTACTGGTAAAAGGATAAGTTCTGATGAACTTTTAGATCTTGATGAGGAAATGTCAAGATAGTTATTTCTTCAGGAAAATCCAGGAATGGACTTGGAGAGTTTAATGAAAGAAGAAGCCAGGCTTAAATCAGAAAAAGTCACATCTAAATCTGAAGCTTCTGGTAAAAAGCCACTTCCAAAACTCAAAGGCATTGTGATCAAAGAAAGGACACTTACTGAAGCAATATTGGCTAGATCACAACCGCAGATAGATCCAAGATCCAAGGGTAAAGAAAAGGTTGGTGAACCTATCAAGGTTTATGTGCCTCCTGAGGATGAAGAAATTATTGATGAAAAGGATAATCTTGCTCTGACTTCAAGAAAAGTTCTTAAAACAACCTCTGACATAGTTCAAGTTGTTCAGAGTCAAGAAATTGTAAATTCTGATATTCAGAAGAAGCAAGTAACCTCTGACATAGCTCAAGTTAACTTGATATCAGAAAATAGACCAAAGACACTCCTACCAGGATTCACTAAAGCAAAACAGACTCAACCTTTGAAGACTACTGCAAGTGGTTTTGAAGCAAGAGTAGTTACTGGAAAGGAAGCAAGAGATAAAACTGGATTGGGAAGTGCTGATGAAAGGAGAATACATAACACTACCAATGATCCAACTTCCTTGAGTGAACCAGGTATTGGAGCAACTCCTGAGAGATTGAATCAACTGGAATCTGTACAGATGGTTTACCATACCTACTTGAAAGAATACATCATATTGTACTTCATGACAGATGGTAGGGTTTATCATATAAGACAAAATGCCATTCCATTGAAGTATTTTGAAGAATTGGAGCATGTACTTTTCTTACTTCAAGTGGATGACAGAATAACAGGGACTGCTGCAAACTATTTAAAAGAACAGATTCAGAGGCAGAAAAGGCTTTATTCTGTTAAGTCTGACAACATATATGTTCCAAAGTACAGAGATCACAATGGTGATATAGTTGAAATGAAGCCCAACACTGCTAAGATTATAACTACCTTTCTGGGGTACAGGGCTGTTGAATTCAATCTTGAGTCTGATAAAGCTTATTTGATCAGATTGGATCAGGATATGAGAAAAGCAAAGATCAATGATCTCAGAGCTGCAATCTTTCAAACTGGTGAAGATACTGCAGAGCTTAAAGATGCCAAAAGGAGAATGATTGATGAACTCAGATATGCTGAGAAATGTTTGTTGAAGAACTATCTCAGAACAACTCCTGACATCAGAGAGATAAGATGATGAAGCCAAGTCGAAGATCTACAACTTCTTAAATTCTGATATTTGTACAGACTGAAGTTGTTATCAGAAGTTGATTATTGGTAAAGCTTTAAGGACTGTAAGTTGTAGTTATCTAGTCTAATTCTCATGCATTTGTACTTAATGTTTTTGACATCATCAAATATCTGTTAAACTTGTATATTATGCTAATTTACAAGTTGGGGGAGATTGTTAGATATTTGATAATGTCATGGCTAATATAATTTATGTTTAGATTTCAGATCTTACTTAACAGGAAAAATCAGTACTTAACTGTTGATCAGTACTTATACTGGAAGTCAGGACTTAAGGATATCAGTACTTATATTATCAGGAGATAATCATCAGAAGTTAGATATCAGAACTTAAGTGTTGAAGGACGATCAGATAAGGACAGTAGCTGATTAAAGGAAAGAAGATCAAGATAAACATAAGAAGAGATATGCATGAAGAAGGAGTTCCGTGAAGAATGGAATACTTGGATGAAAAGATATCTGATTGATATGTTTTAGGAAGCAGAATTATATTCCATATCAATTAGCGATTATCTTGTAACTGTATAGTATATAAACACAGACATAGGGTTTACACTATAAGTGTTATCATATTCGAGAAGATTATTCATTGTAACCCTAGCATCTCTCGTGATATTTGTTCATCACTAAGAGGTAACAGTTCCATACAGTAACAGAGTTTATTGTTTCAATAAAGTTTGTTTTCTGTTACTTAATATATTAAAGTTCGATTTGATTGTATTATACACTGTATTCACCCCCTCTACAGTGTGTGTGACCTAACATTTCTCAATTTTATAAAGTCCTAAAAATAATTATCAAAATTATAAAATTATAAAACCAATTTTAAAGACAATCCAATTATCTGTAGAATTAAAACTGTAATAAAATCACTTTTACAAGCGAAATAAAATCATATAACTCACCAATAAATCACACAATTCAATCCCACATATACACAGGTCATACATAATTAAATAACAATCAGTAACTGCTGCCAAAACCAGTACACAACTTTATTTAATTATTCAAATCTTTATTACACTTTTAAATAAAAAGAGAAATACACGAGTCGTTATATCCTTTCCCCCTTAAAAAGATTATGTCCCCAGAATCTGACTTAGCTAAACAAATGAGGATATTTATCAAGCATGTCTGGCTCTAATTCCTAAGTAGACTCTTCTACTCGAGGATTTCTCCACAAAAATTTTACTATAGGAATCGACTTATTCCTAAGGACTCGTTCCTTACGGTCTAGGATTTGGACCGGTTGTTCCATATAGGGCAAATCTGGCTGAAGCTCAATCGGATCATATTCTATAACTTGATTTGAATTAGGGACATAGGGCTTTAACATAGACACGTGGAACACATTATGAATGTGCTGCCACTGCGGTGGTAACGTTATCTCATAAGCAACATTTCCTATTTTCTTCAGAACCTCAAAGGGTCCTATAAATCTAGGGCTAAGTTTTACCTTTCTGACCAAATCGTACTAACCCTTTCCAAGGTGATACCTTTAGTAACACCAGAGCTCCTATCTCGAAGTCCATATTTTTCCTATGTAAATCTGCATACTTTCTCTGTCTATCTTGGGCTGCTTCCAATCTTTTCTGAATCAACACTATGGCATCTCTGGTTTGCTGAACCAACTCAGGACCTAACACTTTCTTTTCTCCTACCTCATCCCAATACAACGGTGATCTACACTTACATCCATACAAAGCTTCGTAAGGCGGCATCCCAATACTGGCATGATAACTGTTATTATACGAGAACTCAATCAAAGGTAGGTGCTCATCCCAATTACCTTTAAAATCCAGATTACAGACTCTCAGCATATCTTCTATAGTCTGGATCGTTCTTTCACTTTGGCTGTCCATCTGAGGATGATAAGCGGTGCTCATATTCAACTTCGTTCCTAGGCATTCTTGGAATTTAATCCAGAACCTGGAGTTAAATCTCGGGTCTTGATCTGACACTATAGAAACATGCACTCCATGTTTGGTAACTATCTCATCCAAGTATAACTTAACTAACCTTTCCAACGAATACCTTTCATTGATCGGAAGGAAATGCGCCGACTTAGTCTACCTATCAATGATTACCCAAAATAGCATCATGATTCGCTCTCGTCCTTGGCAATCCCACTACAAAATCCATAACAATCTCTTCCCACTTCCATTGGGGAATCTTCAAAGATTGTAATAATCCACTCGGGCGTTGATGCTCTGCTTTCACCGTTTGACATACATGACATTTACTTACCCAATTGGCTATATCCTTCTTCATTCCTGGCCACCAAAAGTTTTTCTTCAAGTCCTGGTACATCTTAGTACTACCAGGGTGGATAGAAAACCTAGAGTTATGTGCTTCGTGCAATACCTTGTTCTTCAATTCCGTTACATTAGGAATCCAAACTCTGGATGAAAATCTATAGAACCCTTGACTATCTTTTTGAGTACACAACTCTTCTCCTGTCAAAGTATCCAACTCTTGTTCAATAACTCCTTCCTGACACCTTCTGATCTTTTCCATCAATGCCGGCTGAAAAGTGACTTCATATAGTTGCTCCTGACTTTCACTAGGTACTCAAACCTCAATCTCCATTATTTCCAAGTTCCAAGTCTTGTGCTAATTCCTCCACAATCTTAACCATATTCAGTCTTTCTTTTCTACTCAAGGCATCAGCCACCATATTGGCTTTACCTGGGTGATAGTTAATCAAACAATCGTAGTTCTTAATCAAATCCAACCACCTTCTCTGTCTCATGTTCAAATCTTTATGCGTGAATATGTACTTCAGGCTCTTATGGTCTGTATAAATATCTTATTTCTCTCCATACAAATAGTGACGCCATAACTTTAGAGAAAATACTATAGCTTCCAATTCAAGGTCATGAATCAGATATTTCTACTCATGAGGCTTTAACTATCTGGAGGCATAAGCAATCATTTTGTCATGCTGCATTAACACACAACCTAATCCTTTCAAAGAAGCATCACTATAGATTACAAAGTTTCCCATCTCATCTGGCAATGCTAACACTGGAGCCGTCACTAGTCTTTGTTTCAATTCCTGGAAACTCTCTTCATACTTTTCCGTCCAAACGAACTTCTCATTCTTCCTGGTCAACTTGGTTAGTGGGGATGCAATCTTCGAGAAATCTTTCACAAACATTCGATAATATCCTGCTAATCCAAGAAAACTCCTTATTTCCGTTGGTGTCTTCGGTTGCTCCCATTTTGATACGGCTTCGATCTTTACCGGGTCTACTTTGATACCTTCCTTACTCACCACATGTCCAAGAAACTGTACTTCTGTTAGCCAAAACTCACACTTAGAAAACTTCGCATACAATTGCTTTTCTCTTAACTTCTGAAGGGCAATCTGCAGATGCATTGCATGATCTCCCGGATTCTTCGAGTATATGAGGATGTCATCAATAAATACAATAACAAACTTATCTAGATACTCCTTATATACCCTATTCATCAAATCCATGAAAGCCGCTGGCGCATTTGTCAATCCAAACGACATCACTAAAAACTCATAATGGCCATACCTTGTTCTGAATGCAGTCTTGGGGATATCTTCAGGCTTTATCTTCAGTTGGTGGTAGCCAGATCTTAAGTCAATCTTTGAGAAGTAACATGCTCCCTTAAGCTGATCAAACAAATCATTGATTTGTGGCAAAGGATACTTATTCTTTATTGTCAACTTGTTCAGCTCTCTGTAATCAATACAGAATCTCATGCTTCCATCCTTTTTCTTCACAAATAACACTGGAGCACCCCACGGGGAAACACTGGGTTAAATAACTCCCTTATCCAATAATTCCTGAAGTTGCTTAGCCAATTATTTCATTTCCATCGGGGCCATCCTGTATGGAGCCTTAGAAACTGGTTCAGCTCCAGGTATCAAATCAATGGAAAACTCTATCTCTCGATCAGGTGGCAATCCTGGTAACTCTTCTGGGAAAATTTCAGGGAATTCTCTTACTATAGGGATCTCATCCAAAATAGGGGTCTCTTTCTTCGTATCCACCACATGAGCCAAGTACGCCTCACATCCTTTCCGCAACAATCTTTTTGCTTACATCACTGAAAGGAACTTCCTATCTTGTCGCTGTCCTTGGTAGCTGATCCTTTTATTATATGGGGTATACATAACAACTCTCTTTTTCTTACAGTCTATATTCGCCCTATGTAAAGATAACCAATCCATGCCTAAAATAACATCAAAGTCTCCCAACTCGAAAGGTATTAAGTCAACAGGGAACATATACCCTGAAATCTCTAGGGAACAACTAGGACAACATTGTTTTACAGGTACTTTATCTTTATTAGCCACTTCTATGGTCAGAGGTTCGTCTAGGTCTTCTAACATCAATTGCATTTTATTCACACAATTCAGAGATATAAAAGATTTGGACACTCCCGAATCAAACAAAATGTTAACAGGTATGGAATTAAGAGTAAGCGTACCTGCAACCACATCGGAGTCATGAAATGGAGACTTCTGGGTCATCTTGAAAGTCCTAGCTCTAGCAGTACTGGTTGCTGGTCCTTGGGACACACTCCTTCCAACATTACCTTGAGTCACTGACTTGCAATTCCTAGCTATGTGTCCCACTTTGCTGCAACTAAAGCAAGTAACTCCTTGAATCTCAGACTTACATTCCGTGGAATAGTGACCTTTCTGTCAACACTTAAAACAATTAACATTCTCTCGGCACTGTCCACTGTGTTTTTTCCCACACGTCTTACAATCAACCACTAGCTTACTCATCCTCGTCGGGGCAGAGTTAACTGAAGTAGTACCGGGTTTAGCCTTGGGAAAATTCTGCCTTTTGAACTTCTTATTCTTATTCTTGCCAAACCAACGCTGGAACTTCCGACTTGCTATTCCTGATTCTGACTTAGCGGGTCCACTTTCAAATTTCCTCTTCTTCTCACCCTACTCCTTTACAACTAACTTCTGATCACTCTCTATCACTAGGGCAGCCTGGACTACCGAAATATAGGTCTTGAGTTGTAAGGCTACTACTCCACTCCTTATTTCCGGCTTCAACCCTTGTTGAAACCGCTTCGCTAGTTGAGCTTCTGAACTCACATATTCCAGTGCTATATGGGCCAACTCCATAAGCTTCACTTCATATTCCGTGACACTCCTATCTCCTTGTTTCAATTCCAAAAATTCCATCTCCATTTGACTTTGGAGACAGTTCGGAAAGTATTTTTCCAAAAACAACTCTGTAAATCTGGCCCAGGGAACTGAACCTTCTCCTTCTAGGGCTCGCGTAGATTCCCACCAATAATTCGAATCATTCCTCAGAAAATAACTAGCATAATCAGTCTTTAAATCCTCACTCACCTTGGTGAGCGCAAACGCCTTTTCCATCTCCTTTAACCATATCCTGGCAGCAACAGGATCTACTTCTCCTTTAAACTCCGGGGGCTTCACTTCTTGAAAAGACTTAAAACTAACACCCTGATTTGCCCCTCTCATCTCATGCTACTGTTGGATTTGTAGTTGCTGCTGTTGGATTTGCTGTTGTTGTTGCTGTATGAGCTGCGGTTGTTGTTGTTGTTGTTATTGTTGGAATTGTTGCTGCTGCTGGAATTGTTGTTGCTGTTGGGCCAGTTGTTCAGTCTACTGACGCAACAAGTTCATCAAGTCACTCATGGAAGGATCCCCAGCAGATCCGTTATTGGGCTGAGAATTTCTCTTTGGTGGCATCTCCTGAAACATAACAGTCATATATAAGAAAATGGATTGCTCCAGCAGTTTATATTTATGCATCAGGAGAGCGTTGCCACTAAGACAATATTCTCATCCCCATTTTAATTGGATCCATCCTGAGTGAATGATTATAATCTAAAAATGCCAGAAATAGAAACAACAATAATAATAACAACAATAATAGCAACGCACAATATATAAAAACTGAACAATAAGATAAAGCAGCTGAAATACAATAACCAACAGAATCCAACTAGTACAACTGAAAATCCAACTGTAAAGAACCATCCGAATATACACCAAAATTGGCTGTCATAGCAGCCTCGCCTACTACAAACTATCACATCATAATATACATATACAAAGTAAACAACTACAGAACTCCTGGAAGGCAACTCTGAGCTCTGTATCTCTCTGCTGCGACTCTGTCTAGCCACTACCACTGCCCCCAATGGAACCTAGCTCAAACACTAGCCAGTTCACTAGGTCCTGATACTGCACAGTTCTGAACTCTGAACTAATGAAACGGTCAACAGATCTAGCCCTCTCCACAGCCATCTGGGTCAATACTCTCACACGGGCTCGCACCTCAGGGGAAGGGGCAGGGATGCCCTGGAAAGGTGCAACAGGCACCTGATCAAACTGAGCAGCAAACTCCGGACTCTGATCTCTGATAAAAGAAGTATTCACCGCCCTATGAACATGGTAAAAGATCGGTGAAGAAGTACCACTAGGGGCCACAAGAGGTACTGGAGGTCTCATCATGCAAGAACTGGGACCGCAACCAGGAGGGAAATCCCTGATTACAGACACCGACCTACGTACCCAACGGGGACGAGGACCAGATCCAGGGATGTCTCTAGGCACAAAGGAAGGGACTGGTGGAAGAGGCATAGGAGTCTCCTCAGTAACAGCATCAGGGGTCTCTCAGAATCTGAGCTATCCGAATCAGAGGGATTCTCCCGAGATGGAGAACTCGAAATCGCAATAGGCCACTGTCAACATAATAAATATACAGGGAAGACACAACCAGGTCAAGGAAATTCTATCAAAACATTTAATAGATGTCAGGGTAACGCCGTTAGAACCCTTGACTGACTCTACAGGTTTGCTCCTCTATATGAGTTGGTGACTCACACCTAAAGACTCACATTATCACCTACTCGACACAATCCCTAACCTGAATCAGGGACTTGAACCTGTAGCTCTGATACCAACTATGACAGCCTCAACCCCGGGGTCAGGAGTTGACGCCACTAAACACAATTACCCAAAAATATAAATAACATAATTATTATTAAAATATACTAACTTGACCCCAAACCAAGATCCGATCCAGGTTCAAGTATAATTCAGGTTCTCAATACTACAAACTCTTTATTCAACATCTAACACACTCTAACTTTATTCAGCAACTCCTCAGACCTCATGGCCTGATACAAACTACCTCAGAGGAGCCGTGTCCAGTAGGGGCGGGAACATGGGTCGGTCTAACTGATCTTCTAGGCATCTGCGAGATATACATAACAGTTTACAGGGGTGAGCATAATCGCTTAGCAGTACCAATATATGAATAACAGAATAACAGCAATAATGTAACAATAATAGGAACAGAGCTATAAACATGATATCAATATTTCATAATGAAAATCAGAGATAACTGGATATCACTAACTAGCATGCTTTATCAAAACATCATAGTAGTGTGCTGTGTAAATACCAGAGTCCAATTTTAGCATGCTAATTACATTTATAAAACCGTTGTATCAACTACTTAAGCTCTTATGAAAATCACAAATCCCAATCAGATACGTCGCGGATATGTGAAGACAGCTGATCAGGCTATCAACACCAGACATCTCTAACTGCCATCCCATTTACCTGTTCCGGAACTCAGAGACTAGCTAGGTCTCTGACCTGCTGGACTAATCGGTTTTATAGTGCGCGCAACCGAATTAGCCTCTTACGCCACCTCAATAGGCCTACTCTGGCCCCAATGTATCCCATATCTGACCGTTTTATCCAGTTTTCAAAACACTTGTACCTATCGCATTTCCAAAATCGTTTATCTAACCAGCACACATATAAAATCCATTTCGCAAATCATTTCATTCGAGATAGGTACCTTTCGAAGTTACTTCTCCCCAAAATAATTTGAAAACAGTGATTTATACCTACAGGGGATACGTAACTTAAAATGTTTCTGTTCCATTACGAAAGTAAAACATTTAGCTATTCATATGCACTGAACCATAAAAGAATGGTCAGGGGTACTTGCCTTGCAATGCTTTACAGAACCCTAAGTAGCTTTCACGCTGACTTCGATCCTGGGAAAACTCTACTGGGATCTACAAATAGATAGTACCCTAATTAGTTATACCGACATGCTTGATATCCTCAAATCCTAATAACCCAAATCTGACAACCCGACTCGTATTATTATTATACACATAATCACGTAATCACATATCTCGAACATAAATAGGGGTAATACGTAGAACATAATAATGTACGTTTACAAATATATATTTTTAGAAAATTTTGGCAGCAACTTCTTTATTTATAAGACTACCCGTCGATTATAATCGACGTCAACAATCCTCAACAATCCACATTTTCATTCCATACCAATTCTTTTATTTATTTATAAGGTTTAGAACTCAGAACCTCGTCATCACCGTCCATCGTTGACTCACCGAAGTTCATTGTCAACGGCGGCACAATTTATTGGCGCCCGATATAATATGGGTTCCCAAATAAATTATACCGATTAATATTATTTTCACGAATGATACTCATTTATTTCCCTGCAGAAAATTAAATAAAAAATCAATTTATAATAACCAATCTGCTGCGCAAATAGGCCCAACAAAAGGCCCAAACAATCAAATCCAATTACACACCACTAGACTCACTGTTAGAGGCCCAACAACAACAGCCAGGCCCAAGTTTAACAGGCCCAACTGCAAATAGGTCAAGCCCAACAAGGAGACCAGCCTACAGACACACAGCATCGCATACACGCGGCCACGCGCTGCCACAACACACACACACAAACACCGGCACACACACACAAACACTGGCACACACACACAATTTGAACACACACAAATATATATATATATATATATATATATATATATATATATCCATCAAGACAAAGCCATAATCGAACAAGAAGAAACAGCCGGGGAAAGTACCGGAAGAAGTACCGGAAACGGCGACAGGCGAGCAACGCCGGGAAGGAAAATGGAACAGAGAGGAAGAAAGAAAAAGAGAGACTGAGAAACGAGAGATTAAGAGATTGAAAGAAAGAGAACAGAGAGTAGATAGTAGAGAGATTTCGAAGAAGGCAGTGAACAACCGGGGGGTTGATTTTGTTTCTCTTTTTTTATTTGATAACAGATGTTGCAATACAAGGCATACACGTGTCCCCCAGTTAATAAGAAACTAACACGTAGTATTTAAGATAGATACGGAGACTTTGGGCTCGGTTTTGTCTCAGAATTCAAAATTAACGGGTAAAGGTGCACGAACACAATTCCCGAAAATTACAAAAATAATATCAAAATGTCATAAATAACCCGAAGTTTACAAAGACATAATTTTTGAAATTTTTAAAGCACTTTTTAAGGTGCGATTTGTACCCGCTTTTTAACATATAACGAAACGACGCGCGCGTGAAACGATTCCCAAAAATTTTCAAAATAATTTTAAAATTCTCAGAATATTTTAAACTTCGTAAAATATGAGTTTCATAATTTTTTTGAAGATTTCCATAATTAAATATGGATTTTACAATCAAACACATTCAGAAAATCTTTTAAAAATAAATAACTAATACAATATTGATTTCTCAATTTTATAAAGTCCTAAAAATAATTATCAAAATTATAAAATTATAAAACCAATTTTAAAGACAATCCAATTATTTGTAGAATTAAAACTATAATAAAATCACTTTTATAAGCGAAATAAAATCATATAACTCACCAATAAATCACACAATTCAATCCCACATATCCATAGGTCTCACATAATTAAATAACAATCAGTAACTGCTGCCAAAACCAGTGCACAATTTTATTTATTTATTCAAATCTTTATTATACTTTTAAATAAAAAGAGAAATACACGAGTCGTTATAAATATCGTTCTTTTGGTTTAATTATGCTTTACTTATTATTTTAATGCATTTCAAGGTAGATAGTATATATGCGTAGCTTAAGGCTCTTAGGATAAGATCTAAGCTAGATCCTGTATTCCTCTTAAATCCTATTTATAGACTTAGGTTACACATATCTTAGATCTACATAAGACCTAATTGATCTATCTTTTAATTTTTTTAACATTTTCATTCTTAAAACCAGCTAGTAGCTCTACTAAGGTTTTTGGGCACTTATTTAACTTTTCAACCCTACCACTCATTTTTAATATTTAACGACTTTTACTTGTATTACTGCTTTCAAAAAACAAACTTTAAACCTAAAGTTCCCTTTAAAACCTTACAATACTTATTTTCTCACCTTAGGATGTTATATTACAATAAGTGTATATCTAACGTGGTGGCATCCTGCGCTCTTAACCCCTTAAAATTAAACCAAGTTTCAGCTTCTTTCCATTGTAACTACACTACCCCCGATTTACATAGGTCCTAACCAGACACCGTGTCTAAATACGTCTAGGGACCTTTACCTTTTAGATAACTGTGCCTAAACCTGATTAAACTTAGCTATAGTCATAACTTAGATTTTATACCATTCACTCCCATAATATTCAATTATGTAATATTTCTCAAATTAACATTCTTGGTATATTTTTTTATGTTCATCTTCAACACGAAAATCACCTAAGTTTTCTCATGCTTACAAGGTTTAACATTTTTTTAAAGTCATAACTTCCTTATATGGGCCTAAACTTGTAAATTGATTATGCTTAAACATCTACACTAACAGATCTTTTACAAAGATATCATCGCTTTACTCTAATATCTTAACTCTTAACTATTTTTGTAAATCTAAGTTAATATAGAATGCTTAAAACAAACTATCTACTCTAAGGTACAGGTGAACACCCACGCCTTTGTTCCTTTTATAAAAATATGTTAATATGTTAACTTGCAATTTTGCTTTTTAATGCCTAACATGCACTCTATTTAAGAATAATCTTTTCAGCTTTTAAATTAAGTGTCATACCTTTTTAAATGGTTATAACAGTGCTTATGTTCTAGTTCTAACACGTAAATTTGCCTAGCATGATTCTCTATTAAGTGTATGCATATAATTCGATAAAGCATACCAGGTGTATTTGAAGTTATTTAATCAATGCAAACCAGTTTTATACTAATCCTATTTTTTTGTTTAAAATGATGCTAAGTCAAAAAGAGGTTCATACTTTAAGCTTCATACTCGAGGTACCTTATCAGGCAAATACCTCCAGCTGATGCTACAGTATGATCCTAACACATAACATTAAATATGAGCTCGCTTACTCACCATCACTTGCAAATATTTGCTCAAAATTACTTAAAAGATCTTTCTAATTCTTTTAAATCAATTATAAGGTTCTGTAGTGATTAATCAACTTACTGAATTTACTCTACGCATGTAAGCATACAATTTACAATAAAACGATTTAGAAAATAGAAAGGAACATGATTACCTCTTATCTTTATCTCCAATCTTCTATGGTCCTATGACTACCTCTATTTCCAATTCCAATTCCCATTCCAAGGTTTATATTTAAACCTGAACTTACATCCTCGTAAGCCTTTAAACTTAATAGCGTCCCTGCAAGTACCTTGCACTCCGACCGTACTTATGCAAAACTTCACAGGAACTACATTAGCCCAGTTTCCCTGAGGTCGACATGCACATGTGGAAATCCTATAGACTCATATTTTTATACTAACCTATCCATACAGGTTCACAGACCCAAGCAAACCTAATCTAGGAATCGAGTATCTACTCAGATTCATCCTTTTCCCACATATCAACAGACATGTTTTTTTGCATAAGTAATGCCTTACCACCCAAAGGGAATCATGTAGGCTAAAATATTTTGGGTCTTCCCATGTATAAACCATACATTTTTCAGTATATGAACCATACACCATTTTATCCAGCTACGCAATTTCTTGCATACGAAAGTAAAACATTTAGCTATTCATATGCACTGAACCATAAAAGAATGGTCAAGGGTACTTGCCTTGCAACGCTTTACAGAACCCTAAGTAGCTTTCACGCTGACTTCGATCCTGGGAAAACTCGACTAAGATCAACAAATACAGAGTACCGTAATTAGTTATACCGACATGCTTGATATCCTCAAATCCTAATAACCCAAATTCGACAACCCGACTCGTATTATTATTATACACATAATCACGTAATCACATCTCTCGAACATAAATAGGGGTAACACGTAGAACATAATAATGTACGTTTACAAATATATATTTTTAGAAAATTTTGGCAGCAACTTCTTTATTTATAAGACTACCCGTCGATTATAATCGACGTCAACAATCCTCAACAATCCACATTTTCATTCCATACCAATTCTATATTCACGCACAATTTATTTTCGAAAACATTTTATATGAATCATTTTATTTATTTATAAGGTTTAGGACTCAGAACATCGTCATCACCGTCCATCGTTGACTCACCGAAGTTCATCGTCAACGGCGACACAATTTATTGGCGCCCGATATAATACGGGTTCCCAAATAAATTATACCGATTAATATTATTTTCACGAATGATACTCATTTATTTCCCTGTAGAAAATTAAATAAAAAAATCAATTTATAATAACCAATCTGTTGCGCAAACAGGCCCAACAAAAGGCCCAAACAATCAAATCCAACTACACACCACTAGCCTCACTGTTAGAGACCCAACAACAACAGCCAGGCCCAAGTTTAACAGGCCCAACTGCAAACAGGTCAAGCCCAGCAAGGAGACCAGCCCACAGACACACAGCATCGCACACACACGGCCACGCGCTGCCACAACACACACACACAAACACTGGCACACACACACAAACACTGGCACACACACACACAATTTGAACGCACACAAATATATATATATATATATATATATATATATTCATCAAGACAAAGCCATAATCGAACAAGAAGAAACAACCGGGAAAAGTACCGGAAGAAGTACCGGAAACGGCGACGGGCAAGCAACGCTGGGAAGGAAAACGAAACAGAGAGGAAGAAAGAAAAAGAGAGACTGAGAAACGAGAGATTAAGAGATTGAAAGAGAGAGAACAGAGAGTAGAGAGTAGAAAGTAGAGAGATTTCGAAGAAGGCAGTGAACAACCGGGGGGTTTATTTTGTTTCTCTATTTTTATTTGATAACAGATGTTGCAATACAAGGCATACACGTATCCCCCAGTTAATAAGAAACTAACACGTAGTATTTAAGATAGATACGAAGACTCTGGGCTCGGTTTTGTCTCGGAATTCAAAATTAACGGGTAAAGGTGCACGAAAACAATTCCCAAAATTACAAAAATAATGTCAAAATGTCATAAATAACCCGAAGTTTACAAAGACATAATTTTTAAAATTTTTAAAGCACTTTTTAAGGTGCGCTTTGTACCCGCTTTTTAACATACAACGAAACGACGCGCGGGTGAAACGGTTCCCGAAAATTTTCAAAATAATTTTAAAATTCTCAGAATATTTTAAACTTCGTAAAATATGAGTTTCATAATTTTTTTGAAGATTTCCATAATCAAATATGGATTTTACAATCAAACACATTCAGAAAATCTTTTAAAAATAAATAACTAATACAATATTGATTTCTCAATTTTATAAAGTCCTAAAAATAATTATCAAAATTATAAAACCAATTTTAAAGACAATCCAATTATCTGTAGAATTAAAACTGTAATAAAATCACTTTTACAAGCGAAATAAAATCATATAACTCACCAATAAATCACACAATTCAATCCCACATATCCACGGGTCTTACATAATTAAATAACAATCAGTAACTGCTGCCAAAACCAGTACACAACTTTATTTAATTATTCAAATCTTTATTACACTTTTAAATAAAAAGAGAAATACACGAGTCGTTATAAATATCGTTCTTTTGGTTTAATTATGCTTTACTTATTATTTTAATGCATTTCAAGGTAGATAGTATATATGCGTACCTTAAGGCTTAGGATAAGATCTAAGCTAGAACCTGTATTCCTCTTAAATCCTATTTATAGACTTAGGTTACACATATCTTAGATCTACATAAGACCTAATTCATCTATCTTTTAATTTTTTTAACATTTTCATTCTTAAAACCAGCTAGTAGCTCTACTAAGGTTTTTGGGCACTTATTTAACTTTTCAACCCTACCACTCATTTTTAATATTTAACGACTTTTACTTGTATTACTGCTTTCAAAAAACAAACTTTAATCCTAAAGTTCCTTTTAAAACCTTACAATACTTATTTTCTCACCTTAGGATGTTATATTATAACAAGTGTACATCTAACGTGGTGGCATCCTGCGCTCTTAACCCCTTAAAATTAAACCAAGTTTCAGCTTCTTTCCATTGTAACTACCCCCGATTTACATAGGTTCTAACCAGACACCGTGTTTAAATACGTCTAGGGACCTTTACCTTTTAGACAACCGTGCTTAAACCTGATTAAACTTAGCTATAGTCATAACTTAGATTTTATACCATTCACTCTCATACTATTCAATTATGTAATATTTCTCAAATTAACATTCTTGATATATTTTTTTATGTTCATCTTAAACATGAAAATCACCTAAGTTTTCTCATGCTTACAGGGTTTAACATTTTTTTAAAGTCATAACTTCCTTATATGGGCCTAAACTTGTAAATTGATTATGCTTAAACGTCTACACTAACAGATCTTTCACAAAGATATCATCGCTTTACTCTAATATCTTAACTCTTAACTATTTTTTTAAAATCTAAGTTAATATAGAATGCTTATAACAAACCATCTACTCTAAGGTACAGGTGAACACCCACGCCTTTGTTCCTTTTATAAAAATATGTTAATATGTTAACTTGCAATTTTGCTTTTCAATGCCTAACATGCACTCTATTTAAGAATAATCTTTTCAGCTTTTAAATTAAGTGTCATACCTTTTTAAATGGTTATAACATTTGCTTATGTTCTGGTTCTAACACGTAAATTTGCCTAGCATGATTCTATTAAGTGCGTGCATATAATTCGATAAAGCATACCAGGTGTATTTGAAGTTATTTATCCAATGCAAACCAGTTTTATACTAATCCTATTTTTTTGTTTAAAATGATGCTAACTCAAAAAGAGGTTCATACTTTAAGCTTCATACTCGAGGTACCTTATCAGGCAAATACCTCCAGTTGATGCTACAGTATGATCCTAACAAATAACATTAAATATGAGCTCGCTTACTCACCATCACTTGCAAATATTTGCTCAAAATTACTTAAAAGATCTTTCTAATTCTTTTAAATCAATTATAAGGTTCTGTAGTGATTAATCACCTTACTGAATTTACTCTACGCATGTAAGCATACAATTTACAATGAAACGATTTAGAAAATAAAAAGGAACATGATTACCTCTTATCTTTATCTCCAATCTTCTATGGTCCTATGACTACCTCTAATTCCAATTCCAATTCCCATTCCAAGGTTTATATTTAAACCTGAACTTACATCCTCGTAAGCCTTTAAACTTAATAGCGTCCCTGCAAGTACCTTGCACTCCGACCGTACTTATGCAAAACTTCACAGGAACTACATTACCCCAGTTTCCCTGAGGTCGACATGCACATGTGGAAATCCTATAGACTCATATTTTCATACTAACCTATCCATACAGGTTCACAGACCCAAGCAAACCTAATCTAGGAATCGAGTATCTACTCAGATTCATCCTTTTCCCACATATCGATAGACATGTTTTTTTGCATAAGTAATGCCTTACCACCCAAAGGGAATCATGTAGGCTAAAATATTTTGGGTCTTCCCATGTATAAACCATACATTTTTCGTATATTAACCATACACCATTTTATCCAGCTACGCAATTTCTTGCATACATCCCTTGTTATCCAAAAATTACATTCTTTGCAAATTTCCATTTTATTTCCATGTCATTTATTTGTCATACCAGAATTATTTTGAGGTATGTGTAACTAGACACACCTCCATATATTATCCATCTCCAAAAAGTATAAAACATGTTTCCTTTATAACATACGTTCATAAAAGTCATATATCCAAGAATCCAAGAATGATTACCAGAATATTTAAAATGTACCAGATTTTTATTGCCTAAACCATATGTTCCATATATCCACTACCCTTAGTTCTTTACTCTTAATTCATTAAAGTGAAGAACTAAAGCATGCAAACTTTATTGATACGATACATCCATATATGCATTCAGATTTAACCAAACAACATAAAGCCAAGATATATGAAGTAAACTTCATTCTGTTTTTTATTCCAAAAAAAGAAAATAAGAAATCCTAATGGTGAGGTGTACATGCACTACCCCCCAAGCCTACCAAAACAATCAGCTATCATACTGAATCTGAACCTATCATGGCAACTAAACTAATAAGTTGCTTTTATTTTCCTAAGCCTGAAAGAGGTCTACTTGAAATAAATATTTAAAGAAATTTTATTGATAATACCTCTTAAGGTGCTCAGTATTCCAAGCCTTGGGAATCAGCTTCCCATCCAAATCTGCCAAGTGGTACATTCCTTCCCACATAACTTTCTTGATGATGGAGGGACCTTACCAATTAACACAAAAAACTATGCCCAAAAGTCCTCATATTTGGCACCATCCTTCTTAATACCAAATCCCCAACCCTTAAAGGTCGAGCTCAAACCTTTTTATTAAAATATTTCCTTGTTCGTTGCTGATAAGCTGCCAACTTCAGCTGTGAATTCTCACGTACCTCTTCCAAGAGATCCAGGTACAAGCGATGATTAAGCTCATTATTATCTGGATCATAATTTTCCCTCCTGAAGGATCCTGCTCCAATCTCCTTAGGTACCATTGCCTCACACCCATAAGTGAGGGTAAAAGGAGACTCACCTGTTGTGGTTCGAGGTGTGGTATTATAGGACCATAACATCCTAGGTAGCTCCTCTGGCAAGCATCCCCTACTTTCCTCCAATTTATCCTTGAAAGTGTGCTTTATAATCTTGTTAACAGCCTCAGTTTGACCATTACTTTGTGGATGGTATACTACTGAGAAGGTCCTCACATAACTGCCTCATCTTCTTACTGTCAAACTACTTTCCATTGTCGTAAATTAGCTTGTAAGGTATCCCATATCTACACACAATAGCTCTAAACATAAAATCCATGAGCTTTGTTTCTGTAATAGTACCTATAGGTTCAGCCTCTGCCCATTTGGTGAAATAGTCCACTGCAACCACTGCATACTTCATCCCACCTTTTCCTTTGGAAAGCTCCCCAATTAGATCAATCCCCCACACAATAAATGGCCATGGACTCGTGAGAGGTTTCAGTGGCACTGTTAGCTTACTGTTGAAGTTAGTATACCTTTGACAGTGATCACACGACTTTGTATAGAGGTAGCCGTCCTTTTGTAAACTAGGCCAATCGTATCCTTGACGTAATATCTTGTGAGCCAATGATGCACCTCTAGAATGGTTTTCACAGAATCCTTCATGAACCTCTCCCATGATGTACTCACACTTCTTTCTTGATATACACCTTAGAAGTGGTTTATTGAAGCCCCTTTTATAAGGAATTCCTTCATACACCACATATCTAGCAGCTTTATATTTCAACCTCCTTGTTTCTTTCTTCCCTTCCTTCTGGAAGAACTCCTTTGGTGATGTAATCATATATATTACTCATCCGAGTACCTTCAATAGTTGTCTCTACTGTTACAACTTCCATTTTGGGCATGTTTGGTTGATACTATACCTCTAATGGAATGACAATTAATAGTGTGGCTTCCTTTTCTGAACCCAATTTTGCCAAAGCATCAGCATCTGAATTTTCTGATCTTGGAATCTACTCCAAATGAACCTCTTTGACGCTCCCGACCTCGGGATGTCCTCAGAAACCCGACCCGGGAATGCTAAATAAATTAAACAACTCAATAAATTATTACAAAATCTAAAACTTATTTAACTACATAAAGTTCATACAATAATCTCAAATTTCCCAAAAAGGTACGATACATCCTAGGATCCTAATCGGGTATAAACATAAGTCTATTACACAATATTTATTCATTATAATACTACATACTTCTCGTTGTCCACTAAAACCTCAGTTCATCACATTTTTATCCTAACCTGAACATCATTCTCTAAAATCCGTTCTTGTAGAGTTAGTAACATAAAAAGGGATGAGCTCATAAAGCTCAGTAAACCTATATCATATTAATTCAACTGAGTTTTGTCCACTTGAATCTACAGTTATATGGTTGATAAAACTTGATTCTACTTGTTTCGAGCTTTGATTCGACTACTTGCACGCTGAAGTCGGAGTTCGTTAACGCCTTCGAATCCTCATTTGATTATGAAGAACACTATGAATATATGTATTTTCTCTGGGTAATTATAAGATTTTTTTGTTTGTTTTTCTTTTTCTTAACAAGGTATTGTAAGGCTATTTATAGCTACGGAAAGATAAGATAAGATTGCATGTACTATAAAAAGATAAGATAGGATTACACGTACTACGAAAAGATAAGATAGTATTGCACGTACTACGAAAAGATAAGATAGGATTGTACGTAATACAAAAAGATAAGATACGATTGCACGTATTACAAAAATATAAGATAGGATTGCATGTACTACGAAAAGATAAGATAAGATTTTTGTTAGGTAATGAATCACACACAGAGAGGAGGGGGTGAATGTGTTTTGGTGTTAATCTGCTTTACTTGAAGTGTTTATGGTGATGAACAAAGTAAATTAAAATCTTGTAGTGAAATGTGTTAATACTGAATTTAAACAAGTAAGAACAGTGAACACAGATCTTTCAAAACTCACTTAATTTTATATTAAAATTAAGAATGTTTTGCTATAAAATTTCTAGGCTTTTTATTGTTAAAGAGCTTAGCTTTATATAGCAAAAAGAAAGAGCTTAGCTTCTTGCTTGAGAGAATACAAGATTTTTTGATCTAAAATTCTTACGGCTAACAAAGGACCCATGTTAACTTTATAGAATAGTTAAACACCGGTTTATACAACATGTAATAAGAAGTGCTAATCACTTTAGCAACCTGTCACTAATCTTTCCATTTCTGGCTTAGCATATCTTTTCATATTGCGTTAACTTTGATCTTCCTTTGTCAGTTAATCTTTATGTTAGATATATTTGAGATGTCATGTCTAATCTGTTGTGTTTAGTTTCAGAACTTAATATCAGGACTTACTGGAAATCAGAACTTACTGAAGTCAGAGCTTATATCAGAACTTAAGACCGTCAGGATTTATATCAGGACTTAAGTGCAGATACTTCAGATAAGGAAAGCAGCTGATTTACAGGAAAGGATCGTGACTAAAACAATAGAAGATATGCATGAAGAGTTGGACAGTTAGAAGACTTGTAGAAGATAATATCTGACTGATATATTTTATGAGACATAATTATATTCCATATCAATTAGAAGATATCTTGTAAATATGTACTATATAAACATAGCTTAGGGTTTACACTATATGTGTTATCATTCACGAGAAAGATTATACATTGTAACCTAGCACCTCTTAGTGATATTGTTCATCACTAAGAGAGTAGTTTAACCTATTTTGTAACAGAGCTTATTATATTGAATAAACTTGATTATTGTTACATACTAGTGTACAAAATCGATTTGATTGTATAAACACTATATTCAACACCATTCTATAGTGTTGTGTGACCTAACAAGTGGTATCAGAGCCTCTCTGTTGATTTACAAACAGTGAGATCCAGTTTACAATCATGTCTGAAGAAACACAAACTCCACCAAAGCCCACCAAAACTCAAGATACTCAAAACAATCAAACTCACGGTCGATATGAGAGTATTAGGGTTCCCATACTGAGAGCATCTGAGTATCCTATATGGAAGGTAAAGATGGCTATGTTTCTGGAAGCCACAGATCCAGAATACCTTAATAGAATTAATGATGGGCCATATTAGCCTACCAAGCTTTCTGTTGCAGTTGTTGATCAACCAGCAAAGATGATACCAAAGGAGAAAAGTGAGTACACAACTGAAGACATCTCATCTATTGCCAAGGATGCAAGGGTAAGGCATCTGCTTCATAGTGCCATTGACAATGTCATGTCAAACAGGATAATTGGATGCAAGACTGCAAAGGAGATATGGGATGCTTTGGAGACAAGATGCCAGGGAACTGATACAATCAAAAAGAACAGGAAGACAATACTCACTCAAGAGTATGAGCACTTTGACTCAAAAGCTGATGAGTCATTAACTGATTTATATGACAGGTTTGCCAAACTCTTGAATGATCTATCACTAGTGGACAAGGAATATGATCTTGAAGATTCAAATCTAAAATTTCTTTTAGCTCTTCCTGAAAATTGGGATTTGAAGTCTACTACCATAAGAGACAACTATGACCTTGCTGAAACTACTCTTGATGAAATTTATGGTATGCTCAAGACTCATGAACTTGAGATGGATCAAAGGAGCAAAAGGCATGGAAGAAAGTCAAAGACAGTTGCTCTTAAAGCTGAGGAGGAATCTCGTAAAGTTGTTGTCTCAAAGAGGGGCAAAGGAAAGGCTCTCATCATACAGTCTGATTCAGAGTCATCATATTCTGATGACGATGATTCAGAATGTGAAAATTTATCTGAAGTGGATGTTGATGCAGAGATGATATAACTGTGTGCTCTTATGGTGAAGGGTATCACAAAGATAGCCTACAAGAAATTCAGAAAGGGCAAGAAGTTTTCAAGGAAAGGTGGAAGTTCTGAAAAGAAAGGGTTCAGAAAGTCTGAAGGCAAAGGAGGAAAGTCTGACAGAGGAGACAACTCAAATGTCAAATGCTACAATTATGGTGAAAGAGCCACATCTCCCCTGACTACAAGAAAGGAAAAAGTGATAAATGCCAGGCACTTATCACAAAGAAGAAAAACTGGACAGACACTTCAGATTCCGAAGAAGAGGTGAATTATGCCTTGATGGAAAATACTGATAGCAGTTCTGATGCTGCTGAATTGAAGGTACCTCAATCAACTCTTGCTTTTCATACTGATGATATTTATGAGCTAAGATTATATCTAAAAACTATGTTCATTAGTTTTAGAGATCAGACTTTAACAAATGAAAGATTAACATCTGAAAGTCTTGCTCTTAGACACAGAAATGACTACTTAGAAAAAGAGTTAGTTATGTTCCATCAAACTCAGAAAGAAAGAGATGAGGTTTTGTATGTTAGAGATGAAGTGTTAAAATTGAATAAATCTCTTAAATCTGAACTGGAAAAGGAAAAGGACATAATCAAAACTTGGACTAACTCTGGAAGAACAACTCAGAAAATCTTAGAAAATGGAAATTGGAAAAAAGGTCTAGGTTACCTATATGATAAAGAAGAAAAGGAAACTGTATCATCTCAACCAAACTTTACCAAGAAAGCTGAAAAGCCTAAAGTCAATCCTGTTAAATTTGTAGCAAAAACTGATGTGTCAAAATTTGAAAAGATGAATGATTCTAAAACAGAAGTCAAAGAAAAGTCAACTTTTGACAAATTAAAAAAAGGACAAACCAACTTTAGTAAATATAGGTTTAATGACTAAGAAGCAGCTTAAGCATAAGCTGAAAGAGATTAGAAATGTGAACAAGGTAAAGGAAGCTAGGAAAAATAGGAATGGAAAGGAAGGTGTGAATAAAAGCAATAATTATATGCTTGTTCCTATTGCTCCTAGAAAGAAATGTTATAATTGTGGAAACTCTAACCATCTTGCTTTTTTTTGCAGGAAAAAATAAAGATATAAACTCTTTACCTCCTAGATCAGGAGTTAAGAGTCGGTCTGTCAAGTTTAAACCACAAAATCCTTATTTTCATTGTGGTAGTTTATGGCATTCTATTTATACTTGTAAGGAATATCATAGTTTGTACTATGATTATTATCAAATAAAACCTTCTTTGAAGAAAGTTAGTGTAATTCTTTTGAGTGTAAATTCTGATGCAAAATCTGATATAAAGTCTGATAAGAAGCATGTTAGCATAAACTCTGAAACTAAATCTGCTACAAATGCTAACAAACTTAAAAAGGCCAAAGGATCCAAGCAAGTCTGGGTCCTTAAAACTAACCAATAGTGGTCTTTGTGATTGCAGGGCAACATGAAAAACATCCTAGTTTTGGACAGTGGATGTTCAGGACATATGACTGGAAATAAAGCCCTGCTATCAGACTTTGTGGAGAAAGCTGGCCCAGGAGTTTCTTATGGAGATGGCAACATGGGAAAGACTCTGGGATATGACAATATAAATCTTGTGAATGTCATAATTGAATCAGTAGCTCTTGTCTCAGGACTTAAACACAATCTGCTAAGTGTGAGTCAAATTTGTGACAAAGGTTATCATGTAGATTTCTTTGAAGAACACTGTGAAGTTGTAAGTAATTCTACAGGCAAAGTGGTTCTGAAAGGTTACAGACATGGTAACATATATGAAGCCATACTTTTAACAAACTCTGATGGTTCTACAATCTGTCTGTTAAGCAGAGCATCAATTGAAGAAAGCTGGAATTGGCACAAGAGACTCTCTCATTTAAATTTCAACAACATAAATGAGCTAGTAAAGAAAGATCTTGTGAGAGGACTGCCAAAATCAGTATTTGCTCCTGATGGCCTTTGTGATTCATGTCAAAAGGAAAAATAAAGGAAATCTTCATTCAAGAGCAAAACTGAATCCTCAATTCTTGAGCCTTATCACCTACTGCATGTTGATCTATTTGGTCTAGTCATGTCCATTGCAAAGAAGAAATATGATATGGTTATAGTGGATGAGTTCATAAGATACACTTGGGTGTATTTCTTGCACAAGAAGAATGAAACTGCATCTACTCTAACTGATCATGTCAGACAGCTGGATAAGTTGGTCAAAGATTCTGTTAAAATAATAAAAATTAATAGTGGCACTGAGTTCAAGAATTCAATCATGGAAGAGTTCTGCAAAGAGCATGGAATAAAGCAGGAATTTTCTGCACCTGGAACTCCACAGCAGAATGGAGTTGTAGAAAGAAAGAACTGGACTCTTATTGAAGCTGCACGAACTATACTTGATGAAGCAAAGCTACCAACCTACTTTTGGGCTGAAGCTGTGCATACTGCTTATTTTACACAGAATGCTACACTAATAAACAAGCATGGAAAAACACCATATGAGATGGTGAAGAAAATGAAGCCAAATCTGAAATACTTTCATGTATTTGGATGAAAGTGTTGTGTTCTTAAGACTCATCCTGAACAGCTGTCAAAATTTGATCTAAAAGCCGATGAAGGAATTTTTGTTAGATATCCACTTTCCACAAAAGCCTTTAGAGTCTACAATTTAAGAACAAGGGTTGTCATGGAATCTATCAATGTATCTTTTGATGATAAAAAGATTACTGGACTTGAAGATTTCAATGATCATGATCAGCTGAGATTTGAAAATGAAGATATAAATTCTGATATTGTAAATTCTGATGACCTAAATCCTGATCCTTTAAGTTTTGACGAGTTAAATTCTGATGTCATTGAAACTGTGGTAATTACTCCAAAGGAAAATGTACCTTTTCAGGGGGAGCAAGCTGATAATCATACCACATCTCAAGACTCTCAAGAAACATCAGAACCTGTCACTGGCTCTTCAAGTTCTGATTCATCAAGTTTCGATGAGCCAAATTCTGATAATTCTGTAAACTCTAATTCTTCAATTCCTGAAGGTTCCAACTCAAATTCTGAAATTTCAGAGAGCATAACTTCAGGGGGAGCATCAGAAAATGCTGATGGAGACAACATGGGTCATGGGGGAGGATCCAGTTCTAGAGATCAACTTCCATTTGCAAGGAAGTGGACTAAAGCACATACACTTGACTTAATAATTGGAGATCCTGAAGCAGGTGTCAGAACTAGAACAACAACATCAAATGAATGTCTCTATCATTCCTTTCTATCTCAGACTGAACCAAAGAAAGTGGAAGAAGCTCTTCAAGATGCTGATTGGGTGCAAGCAATGCAGGAACAGTTAAATGAATTTGAAAGAAATAAAGTCTAGACCCTAGTGCCAAGACCAAAGAACAGATCCATTATTGGCACAAAATGGGTGTTCAGAAACAAAACTGACAGTGATGGCATAATTACAAGAAATAAAGCAAGACTGGTTGCTAAAGGTTACTCTCAACAGGAGGGTATTGACTATGATGAAACATTTCCTCCAATTGCTAGATTGGAAGCCATAAGAATATTTTTGGCTTATGCTGCTCACAAGAAGTTTAAATTCTTTCAAATAGATATGAAAAGTGCTTTTCTCAATTGAGAACTGGAAGAAGACGTATATGTTGAACAACCTCCAGGCTTTGTAGATCCAAAATTTCCTAATCATGTCTACAGGCTTGACAAAGCACTTTATGGCCTTAAGCAAGCTCCAAGAGCATGGTATGAGACTTTAGCTCAATTCCTTCTAGAAAGTGGATATACCAGAGGCACAATTGATAAAACTCTGTTCTACCTCAACCATGAAAAAGACTTACTTTTGGTACAGATATATGTTGATGATATAATCTTTGGTTCTATAAATGCCAAACTCTGTAAAAGGTTTACAAAGCTAATGCAGTCAAGATATCAACTGAGTATGATGGAAAACTTAGCTATTTTCTGGGACTTCAAGTCAAGCAAATTGAAGAAGGTACTTTCATAAATCAATCCAAGTACACCAGAAATTTACTTAAGAAATTTAGATTGCAAGACTATTCAAATGCATTTACTCCCATGGCCACTACAACCAAGTTAGATAAAAATACTGGAGCATCAGTAGATATTACTAACTACAGAGGTATGATTGACTCTTTACTCTATTTAACTGCAAGTAGACCTGATATCATGTATGCTACCTGTCTTTGTGTAAGATTTCAGGCTGATCCAAGAGAACCTCATCTACTAGCTGTGAAAAGAATTTTCAAGTACCTAAAGGGTATAGCTGATCTAGGATTGTGGTATCCTAGGGAATCATATTTTAAGCTAATAGGTTACTCAGATGCAGATTTTACAGGATGCAAAATAGATAGGAAAAGCACTAGTGGAAGCTGCCAATTTCTTGGAGGCAGATTGGTTTCTTGGTTTAGCAAGAAATAGAAATCAATTTCCACATCAACTGCAGAAGCAGAATATATTGTTGCAGGAAGCTGTTGTGCACACATTCTTTGGATGAAGAATCAGTTACTTGACTATGGGTTAGAATTTTCTAAAATACCCATTTACTGTGATAATCAAAGTGTTGTTGCTATGACAGGTAATCCAGTTCAACACTCAATGATAAAGCACATCAGCATTAGGTACCATTTCATAAGGAACATATGATGGAAGGTACAGTGGAATTGCAATTTGTCCCAACAAATCAACAACTAGCAGATATCTTCACAAAACCACTATGTGAAGCTACCTTTACAAGACTGGTAAATGCACTTGGAATGGTTTCAGGTTCTTTCTCAAATTCTGTTTAGTTTTTGTTCTCATGCATCATACTTTATGATCAGTGTTTACAGATTGTCTTATCTTTATGTAATCTGTACTTAAAATGTATGATATTAAATACTGATTGTTATCTGATGTGATTCTGTATATTTTGATAGTGTTTTGAATGTTCTGTGACTATTCACTCCAATGAGGATTATTTGTTAGATGTTAACTTAGTAGTCTTTAACAAACTGTGTATCCCATGTTTGAATTAGTTATATATGTGGAAATCCATAAGACAAGCAAACTCTGATTTTGATCTTAGTCAAATTTACTTTATGTATCTTATTACTAAGTCACAAACTAGATTATTGCTTCTCATCTGTCAAATTCTGATGTCAGTAAATCTTAAGGATGAACTACATGCTTGATAAGCCTCACTTATCTGAAGAAAACAAAAGACAAAAAAAATGAAGTCAATTACTCCTTTGAGATCTAGAGTAAATATGTCAAAGGGAAGACCCAAGTGCATTGCTGGTATTAAGTTATATGCATTAGAAAAGCAAATAAATTTTTCTTGGTGACTTTTCACATTCTCTGATTACTGGAGAAATACTCTGATAATAGCATAAATTCTAATAGCAGTTGTGACTCATTTACACTGAGAATCCACTGTAAAAAGAATGTCAAAAGATGCATAAAATAAGCACAAACAGTTGAGGTGGACTCTTGCATAAATTTATTCTATAGTAGACTTCAAAATTAAAGACATATTTTAAGCATTTTTCTTAGTTATGCCTTATTTCTAAGTTATCTAAAGTTTATCAGACTTTAATCTTTATCTGATCATTTACAAATGCACACACTCTCACTCCATATGAATGATGAAAATTATTGTGGTGATTAAGTTGTTTTTGACAAACAGTTAAGTCTTATTTGCATAAATTCTGAGGACAAGTTCTGATGAAAGTTCTGATGATTAAACTCTGAAGAAACCAGTCAGTATTTGTGTGAAGAATCACAGATACAGTCATTCACTTTTTGAGTACAGAAGCCATTTTCTGATCACCGTTAAATTCTGATAATAGTCAAGTTCTGATGCAAATCCTGATGGAAACTCTGATGCTTACGTGGCATTATTTAATTGCTTGGCTTATTTTTAGTATTTACTATAATGATTATATTTTGTCAGAAAATAATTAAGTGAGATAAAAGCAGTGATAATCATTTGGTTTATGGGTTGCGTGTTTGTTTGGGTAACATCATGTGAAAAATAATTACTGCACGTTTACCGTGCCCACTCATTACTTTTTTGACTGTTTCAATGGTGACAAATGTAAAAGGTCTTTTATGCTTCACAAAAATGACTGTTGTCATGTAGAGTGTATAAATAAGAGGGTTAAAAGATTTTATAATCTTTTACCTACTATTTTTATTTTCTAATCTCTCTTATTCTCTCTCTCACTCTCTAATATTCTCTGAAGCTTTTTCATACAGGAATTTTATCAAACACCTTTCGTACACACAACTTTCACTTAATTTCTTACAGAAATGGCACCCAAGGACATCATCTTTAATGGAGCCAAGTTTTTCCCCAACAATTACAAGGCTATTCTCAGCAAGGATGATGATCCATCAGATCTTCATTTTGTTCAAGACTTTCTAGCTCGAAGTGAGATTGGGTATGCTCTGACCCAACCACAATTACTCTCAGGAACTCAAATACTGGAGTTTTGGAGGACTGGTGTTTATGATGATGGTGGTGAGGCTGGGTCCCCAAGTATCATTTTCATAACAGGGGAAGAAGAGCATCTGGTAACATTGTCAACAGTTCGACAGGCTTTGCACTTACCAGAGAATTGCACTTTCAATGCTCAGATTGAGGAGCCACTTCTGCAAAGTATGATGGCCAATCTTGGCTATGAGAAAGGTTTGTACAAGCTGGGACAACTGAAGCGGCCATACATCATAAAGGAGTGGAGCTACTTCTTTAACTGCATGACCAGAGCTTGTGCCAACAAATGCTCCAACTTTGATGTCATTCCCATTCTCAGTCATCAAATAGGGTATGCACTTCTAAATCAAACTCACTTTGATTATGCTACTGCTATTCTTGGTTTTATTGGGGATAGGATGAATGAGGACCCAAATACTGTGTACTTTGCTAGATTTTGTCAATTAATTTACAGTTTTTGTTGTCCTGATAAGCCTCAAAACTATAGTGAGACAATTCAACCCTTTAAACTTGCTAAAAGGGCCTTCACAGACTTACTATCTACTGATAATAAGAAGACTATACTAAGACCCCTCTAAATTCCTCAATCAGTATAACAGTTCTTAGTAAATTATGATCCTCTCACATACAGTACCATATATCCTGATGTAGCACCCTCTCAACCTCCATCAGCACCTACTACCAATACTCAACCAACTCAATCTTCTAAACCTCAACCACATCCTACCATCAGAACTTATTTCCAACCTGCAAAATCTTCTCAACCACAACCATCTGCTACAACATCTAGACCCAAACCTTCAAGAGCAAAATCTGTTCCTAAATCTCCACCAAGGAGAAGAAAGATGATTTTTAGGGATGAATCAGATGATGAGGAGCAAGTCCAGGTTCATACATCAGAACCTGTGAGAGTAGAAGCTGAAAATGTAATTTTTTAGAAGGAGGTAGTAGCTGAAAAGGTAACTCCTCAGAAGGAAACTGAAGTTGAGGGTTCTGGTATTTTAAAGAGGAAAAGAACTTCAAGTTCTGATGCTGCTCAAGCAAATCCTCCACCTTCTATAAGATCAAAGAAGATGAGAGCAGGAAGGCATATGGCACAACCTCACTCTGAGGATGCTAAGGAAGCTGAGGAAGAGGATCAAGAATCTCTGATCTCAACAGGACCAAGAGTGATTGAAACTTGCCACCTCCACCTCAAGCTAAAGACACTGTTCCAGACACAGTGTTCACACTTTTTGTCTCTCCTATCAAAGAAAATGTTCAAGTTGAAGATTCAGGATTAAGTTTTGAAATTGACATTCATAGGCTGAACATTCCATCTGTCCTGTTTCAGGAAGCACCACAAGGATAAGTGACAACTCCACCTGTTTCTCCATTGCTTGCTGAAATTCCAACTACTCCAATTCTGGATGTGGAAATAGATGAAGTTGTACCAGAATCTCCTTCAGCCACACACACTCTTGTGTTGTCCGAAGATGATGAGTTTCTTGCAAGTTCTGGAGACAGTGCTCCAGTCAATACTCCAGCTCCAATTCTTGGAAAGGAGGAACTATTGAAATTTGTTGACAACAAATTCTGATCAAGTCATCAAGACATCAACCTCTGACAGTGCTCAAGTTGATTTGAATAAAATGACAGTTACTGATAAGAGAAAACTCCTATGGAAAAATGTTAATCCATCAGATCCTAAGAAGAGCCAGCTGCTATCTACTTTCATGACTGTTGGATTGAAAGCCAGAGAAGCAAGAGACGGAGCTGGATTAGGTTCTGAAGAAGCCAAGATCAAGATAGGAGTTGAAGTACTTACTAGAGATCCATTCTTATTGACTGACAAACCTCTTGAAGAAGTTACACAGAAACACCTTGATAGGGTTATATCTGTTCAAGTGGTACTGGATGCTCATGATAAAAGTAATGTCAAAGAAATGATGATTCTATTTCTTGAAGATGGAAGAACATACAGAATGTCAGAATCAGATGTGCTGAATAAATCTCTGAAAGAACTTCAATTCTTTCATTATCTTTTGGAGATAAAGTCTGAGATTACTAGAAGATGGTCAAATTTCATAATGAAGACCATAAGGGATAAAGCAAGAATTTCTGGATCAAGGGTTACAGAGTTCATTCCAAATATAGTTAAAGATGATGGAAGTGAAATTCCAATAAAGAAGGATTATGTTAAACTTAAGTTATTCTGAAAGAGAAATGTATGTGCTATAATGAAGACTCATCTCATCCAAGAGTAATCAGACTTGGTGATGGATTGGAAAGGAATCACATCTCAGCACTTAGGACTGTAATCTACCAGATTGGAAGTCAAGATGAAGAAATGAAGCAAGTCAAAGCTACATTAGCTCAAGTCCTGAGGAATGCAGACGAGAAGCTGATATCAAACTTTGTCAAGAATCACTTTGGATTCAGATTAACTCACTAAGATTGGTAAAATCTACAAGGACTATAAGTTGTAGTTAGTTGTCTAAATAAACTCTTATTGCATTTGTACTTAAATGTTTTTGACATCATCAAATCTATTAACTTGTATATTTTTCATAATTTACAAGTTGGGGGAGATTGTTAGATATATTTGAGATGTCATGTCTAATCTGTTGTGTTTAGTTTCTGAACTTAATATCAGGACTTACTAGAAATCAGAAATTACTGAAGTCAGAGCTTATATCAGAACTTAAGGCCGTCAAGATTTATATCGGGACTTAAGTGCGGATACTTCAGATAAGGAAAGCAGCTGATTTATAGGAAATGATCGTGACTAAAACAATAGAAGATATGCATGAAGAGTTGGACAGTTAGAAGACTTGTAGAAGATAATATTTGTTTGATATATTTTAAGAGACAGAATTATATTCCATATCAATTAGAAGATATCTTGTAACTGTGTACTATATAAACACAGCTTAGGATTTACACTATATGTGTTATCATTCACGAGAAAGATTATACATTATAACCTAGCAGCTCTTAGTTATATTGTTCATCACTGAGAGAGTAGTTTAACCTATTTTGTAACAGGGCTTATTATATTGAATAAACTTGATTACTGTTACATACTTGTGTTCAAAATATGAAAAGATGAATGATTCTAAAATAGAAGTCAAAGAAAAGTCAACTTCTGACAAATTAAAACAGGACAAACCAGCTTCAGTAAACATAGAGATCTCCAGTTAGCTATTAGAGAACTAACATCTCGATAAGTATAAAGGATTATCAAGGTCTCATAGTTCTCTAATGATTCTTGACTTATCAAGATCTTTGAGTTCTCGAGTGACTTTGACTTATTCGAGGTCTCTTAGTTCTCGAGTGTAATCTTGACCAATCGAGATCTCCATTTCTTTGCTTGTAGAGTTAGCTCATCGATATCTCTGAGTTCTCTAGTGATATCATGGCTTGTCGATAACTCAGAATTCTCTAGTAAAGAAATGACTTGTCGATATCTCCAATCTTCATGTCTTCAATTTGGCTTGTTTATATCTCTGATACTTCTCTATAAGCTTTCCTTGACTTTTCGATAAGTCATTCTAAAGTTCTTGAATGAGTTCTCTATAACACTTAATTCGTGACTTGTAGACTTTTTGACTTAGAATGTTCGTCACAAAACAGATTTATTCAACTCCAAGATTCTTCACACTTTCTCTGAGGCATGATCTTTATGATCTTCTTTCAGAGTTTATTCTTAGGCTTGAGACTGTTTACAGAAAAATACTCCAGTCTAGTCTATTTACATTTTTATAGATTTAAATATTACAATGCAAAATACGATCTTAGATTATCATACAACTTACTTAGGGTTGTTAATTTGACTTAGTGTTAGGTAATAAATCACGCAAGGGGGGTGAATGTGTTTTTCTGATTTTAGGCTTTTCTTGAAAGTTAATGGTTGAACAAAGTAAATTAAATCTTGTATAGAGAAGTGTTCATGCAGAATCTAAACTTGCAGAAAATAAAGAACACAGATCTTCAAAACTCACTTAATTTTTATATTAAAAATTAAGACTATTTTTCTACAAAATTTCTAAGCTAATTGATGTTAAAGAGCTCAGCTTCTTCTTGAGAGTGATACAAGAGATTTGATCTAAATTGTTGCTTCTAACTAGAGGACCAGTGTTAACTTTATAACTCAGTTAACTGCTGGTTTACACAGTGGATAATACACATGCTATTAGATTTTCTAAACTGTCACTTGTCATTTCTATTTATAGAAAAGCAAATCTTCCATTTCTGGCTTAGCATATCTTTAGCATCCCGTGTTCACTTTAATCTTCCTCTGTCAGTTAATCTTTGCCATTGATCATGCACACTCTTCAAGCTTCTTTTTGTAGACTTGTCAATCCAGCTGTTGGATTATTTGTTGATTGTTTATCTTGGATATTGAAGTGATCTGCAATTCTGTACTTTAAGACTGTACCTCGAGATCTCTTGTTTGAATTAATAGAACACTTGGCATCTCGATAAGTACATAGGCTTATCGAGATCTCTAGCACTCCATATCGAGTTTGGCTTGTAGAAGTCTTCAGCTTGTCGAAATCTCTAGTCTTCACATCTTGACTTTGACTTATCGATAACTTAAAGTTCTCTACTGAATGTAGACTTGTCGATAACTCTATGTTCTCTAGTGAAGGAATGACTTATCGATATCTCCAATCTTCAGTTCTTCAATTTTGCTTGTCGATATTTTCCTGAGTTCTCTAGTAGCTTTCCTCACTTCTCTACTCTGAATTTATTCATTTCTTCTATCCCGATGGATATTGCTCATCCGTCGAGTAGTGATTGTATCCCGACGGATGTGCCTAACAGCAGTCATCCGTCGGCTAGCCAAACTACTATCTCGATGGATATTCCTCATCCGTCGGTACTCTTTGCAACTTGAAAGACTTCTCGATAAGCCATTCTGGTGTTCTCGAATGACCCCTCTATAACATTAAATCCGTGACTTGTAGAGATCTTGACTTAGAGTATTTTTCTCCAAACAGATTTATTCTAATCCAAGCTTCTTCAAAATTCTTCTGAGGCATGATCTTCTTGATCTTCTTCCAGATAGAATCCTTAGGCTTGGTACTGTTTTAGGAAAAAGACTCTAGTCTGCTCCTTTGCATTTTAATAGACTTTAAGTGTTACAAGTACAAAATACAAATTTAGATAACAATACAAGTTAGTTAGGGTTAACAAGTTGTCTTAGTCTTGTTAAAGTACAGGCATGTCTTTTACAACAATCTCCCCAAATTTGTGAGAAGATTGCTTAACATAAATTCATGCCTGTTAACAAGACTAACCCCAAGTTTAAAACTGATGGAGGATAAAATTAAAACATAAAGCTTGATAGAATTACAGTTTGTACAACATAAGATTCACCAGGTTCCATGATTACAAGAGTCAGGTAAAAACAGTTTTTACATCTGTTTTTTCTTTAAGTTTATCCTTCAAGTGATCAAGAATTTCAAGTTCTTCTATGATGAGTGTTCCACTTAGAGCTTCCACAAGTTTTGCCTTGCTTCCTTAGGATAACCCTGGTCCAGATACTCTAAGTTGAATCTTGAGAATCCACCAACTTTGATGTTTAGAAATCTACCATCTTTAGAAATTCTGCTCATTCCTTTTGTTTTCAACTCTTCTAATCTTTTTATAAACATATCTATTTCTTCATCATGTCTCCTTCTTCTTTCTTCAGCTTCAGCCTTATCTCTTTTCTTTGTTTCCTCCCTTTCAATTAACCATTCAGCCAAAGATGATCTCCAAGTCCTTGTAACAGTATCCTTGCCTTTTAACAAACTTAACACTCTCTTAATTTCTGCAGGAGTCAAAGAATCCATTAACTTTTTGTCTAGAAGAGTGAATGTACCATCCTTAAAATAAACTCTAACTTCTCTCAGAGATACAATCCAGATTTTAACAATTTCCTCAGCTGGATGTTGGAAGTGGTCTTCATCTGAGGTGCACCAATTTAGAGGTAGAAAGTCAGATTCCTTAAAGCAATTACAGATGGCCCTTTCAGTGACTTCCACTTCCTTTGCAGGCTTGACTTTCTTAGGCTTTCTCCCAACAATTTTGAGCTTGAATTTTAGTGAAGTTTTGGCTAAAGGTAGGATTGTCATTTTCTTGAGATTTGTGTGGTTTGAGGTGATTGGAATTTTTAGGAAAGTGTTGGTAGTTTGTCTGTAAATAAATTTTGGCTTAGATGTTTAGGAAGGTTTAATGTTAGAGATAGTTGATGTTGTGGGTTGAGCTAAGGTTTGAGATGGTTGTATTTGGATTTTTAGGGTTGTTTGAGTTCCTGAATCATCATGAGGTTTTCTGCTCTTCCTCTCCCCTCTTCTCTTCTTCTCTTCTTCTTCCTTGTCATCCTCCTTCTTCTTCTCTCCACCCTTGCTACCAGATGGCTTACTAGATTGACTCAGATTTGAGCCAGAAGGATTCTGATCATCACTCTTCTTGTGCTCATCATCATCCAAGTCATCATTGTTAAATTAAATTTTGGGCAAATTGACTTCTGCATTATCCAGATATCTCCTTAGTAGCTTTATCATTTCCATATCATCATGGTTCTTGTTTTTCTTAGCTTTTAAGCTAGTTCATAGGATCATGATAAGCTTCTCATTGCTCCTGACACATTGTTTAGGGATATTGAAAAATCTGAATTGTTTGGTGGTTGGACAGATGTATGCTATACCCTTGCTTGACTGTAGATATGCTTCAGGAAAGGCATCTACATGAGCATATTTCAGTGCAGTTAATAGCTTGGTATCTTCACGAGTTATAGCTCTAACTTTGCTGATAAAGATATCTAACTCAGATGCCCTCCTTGAGACAAGGCAATTGAGGGACACCTGCATACATCTTTCTGTCCCTGAGTTATTTGCATTAACCACTATCCTATCTTCTAGAAAGTTGTCCTTGTTGACCTTGCTCACTCTTATGAAATTTATTGTCTTATCCAGTGCCTTTTTTTATGTGAAGTGATTTTTGTTCAGAGAAGCTTTTAAGGCATTGAGTAGTTCTTCAAACTCTCTGCTCAAACTAGGTCCTTCACTAGACCTAATAAGTCTCTCCTTGTCAAGATCAACTTTTTTAGCTTTCTTTCCAGCACCCTGAACTTGATGTTGAGATGACCTTGATTGTGCCAACCTACCCTCTATCTCCCCCTTAGTCTTGTTGGCAGGCATGAGAAGGGGAGTAGGGATTTTAGGCCTTACTTGTTCAGGCAAAGAAGGTAGTGGTATGTTGAGTTTACCCATGATGGCTCCTAAAGCTATAGAATTCTACATTTGAAGATGCTTATGGGAATCCACCAGAGTTTGGATATCTGTTTGTTGGATCTTGACAAGAGATGTCAAAGCCTCAACTTATGCAGTGAGAGAGGAGTTGGAGTCTTGCAATGTTTTGACTTGACCCTGTAGAGACTGAATTTGCAGATTTGTTGAAGTGGATCCAGGCTGATAAGAGCTGCTAGATGTGCCAAATTATTCTTCTATAGCCTCTTTGATCCCTTCCACTAGCAAAGCTGAGGGCTTATATCTGCTCTGGTAAAGTTGATACAGCTGGATCTTGGTCTCATTTGAGTGAGTAATTTGTTTCTGGATCACTTCATGAAGATTGGTGAAGGATAGTTTGAGGTTTTTGACTTCCTTCTCAATAGAGGCAAGATCCATCCTAGCCATTTGCTCAGAAAAATGGTTGAATTTAGAAGATATCTTCTCTTGAGATGGTATGATCATGACTATTTTCTCATTCACCAGTTTCCTGATTCTGTCTTCATGGCTAATGAGTTTGAATTCAAGAGCCTTACCAAATAGATGAAATGCTTTGGGCTGAGCTTTGTATATATCTGTATTGTCACACCCCCAACTTAAATAGCGAAATAAATATAGCTATTACATCTTTTTAATGAAGAATACACAACCAAAATCCAAGATCTTACAGTTTAGGGTTTGGAACAGCCCAACACTACCAACTATTACATTTGATTACAAATACCGAGTCCTCACACAACTATTATTACTTATTCTACCTGAGCTCGAACATAAGCATCAGCATCACAGGTCTTACGGGCAGTCTGCTTGAATCTAACCATAGCTGCTAGCTGTAATATAAGGGTAAAGCAAGAAGTGAGCCAAAAGCTCAACAAGTGCTAACAATACAACGCAAAGCATAAATCGAGATATACCTTTAGGAATGACAATGGAATGACATAATCAATGATAATCGAGAGATAAAACTTATGTGAGTTGGCATCATTTTGCTTACATCAAAACAAATTTTAAAACCATTCTTAATCAAAATCATTTTATGACGCTACGGATTACAGCCGGTGATCAGCCGCGAAGTAATCCCGAACCTCGCTGGGTTCTAAAACATTATTGGGAATCCCTAGGCAACTTTTAAGCCTAATATAAGTGTGGAAAGGACTCGCGTCTCAGTCCAGATCCACCATTCAAAGAAAACATTTATCCCCCTTTGGGACTGAAAAATCCACATTTTAATCATTTTAAAAACTGATGCCGATTTATGACAAAATCTCTTTCGACTGTAATCATTTTTATCAAGGGATTATAGATCAACTTGAAACACTGGAAATATGACACTAAATCTCAGGGCCATGATCCACTAGACTTTACTATTTTAGGGTAATTGAGAGGTTTCCATAAACAAGAACTTTGACAAGGAAATTGAGCAAGGCTATTGGATAATATGAAAGAGTAATGCCAAACTAGGCTTAAAGCAATGGTTGTAGACAAGGTATAGGTATTAGAACATCAAGAAGATAAGCATCACTGGTTCCAATAGGATAGAGGTGTTAAAATATAAAGAAAGTGATCATCAGCTCAAGATATAACAGGGTATCAAGCTTTTAGGGTAAGGATAGGGTTATCAAACAATCATGAATGAATTTAAGAAATGATTGGCTTTTAGATATCAAGATAAAGTTTCTATCGAGGTTATTTCAAGAGTTGAATCAAAGCATCAGGGTGCAACATCAAGATTTCTCAGGGATCAATAGCATGATAATCAAAAGGATCAATAAGGTATTATAACAAATCTCTATTTTATCATGGCATTAAACTATCATGAAAGACTTTTGACCTACTTGCAATACGTACTCGAGGGTTCATGGCATCTCTATGTAACTCAAGGATAAACAAAAGATACGCTTGATTTAAATATATCAAAATGACTCAGGACAATTGCATCGATATATATATGAACTGTTTACAGTAAATACGAAGGTCAAGTTGAATCACTTGCCTTGAGATAGACTGGTCTGGTCTGACTGGTAGGAGCAACAACTGGAGCTTCACTCGACTTTTATGGCAAGTTTTCCCTCGTCTCGAGATCCTACATAAATAATAATAATCCTCATTATAATATATTCTTTCCATCTTAACCTATTTACAACCCGAAATTAAACATGGATGGCACTTAGGCCTATACACACTTAATTCATATCCACCATTTATATTTTCAAATGTACACACGTAGCCACATAATCACATATCGTATATTAATACCAAATAACATCATATACACCATAATGCCACACTAGGCTTGGATGATCTCGACTCACCACTTAAGTTACTTGGTCGCTAACTAAACGAAGTCTTCGAATTTGGGCTTCCTAACTCAATGTGCCTTTCCTAAATTATCCAAAACCTATTGACCCTCACTTGTGCCTTTTGTTCTACTGACCTTATACTATCTTACAACTATGGTGGTCGACCTAATACTCACTTCTAAGTGTCCTAAAACTATGTGATAAGTGAAAGTGCTCACTGGTGCAAATTTCAGAATGGTAACTAAGGTTTCTTGAGTGCATTAGACACTCTTAAACTACATGTTTTTCTTCAAAATTTTTACACAAGACTCTCCTGACCTAAGGGCATCTCACAAGCTTGATGTGGCTCAAAGGCCTGGCTTGGGCCTTCTTGGGCCTAAGCTAAAAGTCCAAGGTTCCCCTGTTTTTCTGGGCAGAAAATGCCCTGACTTGAGTTAACTTGTGACACATGGTTCTAGCTCATATCCTATGAACTATGGTTGGAAAAACTTCTCTGACATACCCTCTAACTAAGGCCCAATTGGGCCTAATGAGGGCCTACCCATGACATGGCCAAATCTCCCTATTTCTAAGTTGCAACAAAACTGTCCCCTGCTGGACAGATTTTGTTATTCTACTTGTGCACCTAACCAAATGACATGCAAACCTCCAACCAACTCCTAAAACCTATTATATACTCCCCATACTAACTTCTGGTGGCTTGGGCCTCAAAGTGCACATCAATGACATGGTCAAAACTCACTCTAAACTCAGGGTACTAAACTGATTTTTCTGCAGAAACTATAACTCTCATTTTCCAAGGTTTTGACTTGACAAACCCAATTATCAACAACTAAATACTTAAACCAAGACCTATACTTGGTGTTCTACTGAACTAACTCCCTTTTTCTCAAAATACCCTTGGTGAGATCATCCTTACCTATGGTGCAACTATGGCAAAATAAAAGAGACTACTCTTAACAAATCATAAACCTTTATGCTTTTGAAACAACAAGATATATATTTTTATAAAAGATAACCACAAATTATTACCATGCAACAAGAAGCATAAATCCATATTATCACATTATTCCTACTGAAATTAAGGCTCACTAACAAAATCTTTTCCAAATGGTCAAAATCTTACAACAAACTAAGGGAATTCCACATGCATGCATGCCTTCGGGTTTTTCAAACCAAAACAACCCATTTTCTACATATATTCCATCTTAAAATTGACATGCAAGCCTAGCATAAGGTATACCTAGATGATCACTTAGCATGCAAGGAGTTTTATCAAATTATCACCACAAAATTCAAGTCATTATCACATAAACATGCAAAAATTGATCAAAACAACAAGAATGATTTCAAGGACCATTCATTCGGCTCCCATATGGTCATGGCCGAATGAAATGGATGGAAATGGCCATTAAATCATCAAGATTTTCCTTCTCATGACTTGGCACTTATCCATTCATTGTAGTCCTCTCAAAAACAACCTTAAATCCATAAGAATCAAGATTGTATTTTGAGTTTCACTAAAACCTTTACATGCAACTTTAAAACTTAAACTTTTTACTCAAAACTCTTTGGAATATATGTGATCATGATATAGGAAGTAATATTTACTTGTATGGGAGGTGGGAACTTGAATGTGGAATGAAGAAAAGGGGAGGGGGTAGGATTTCGGCAAAAAGCCGAGAGGAAAGGTGGGAGGAGGGAGAGGAGAGGGAGGAAAAATGTAGAAATGGTGGAGTGATCATCATGATTGTTTGGTTTTTATTTGCCCACAAGTGAGTGGATGTGAGAAGTTACAAGAGTAACCCTCTAGCCAAAGTTAGGCAAGTTTGCATGCAAGGTCAAGGAGGTAATTTGGCTAGCAAATTGTGAGTTAGTGGGGTGGTTATTGACTCTTTAGCCCTTTGGTTAAATAGAAGAGAGTTTGCATGCAAGGTTATTCATGTAATTTGATAATTATTAAGCAACTAATTTCCAAAGATTTATTTTTATATAATAAAGTACAAGTTCAAAAATTATAAAATTTATACCATAAAATAACTTGGATTTTTAGAGACTTTATAAAATCATTTTCAAAATTTGTGTACAAAATGTCTTTTAAAAGAAAATTTTTTCCAAAGCTTAGAATATTCCTTATAAATCAAAAATAAAGAAATTAAATAAATTCTTGCTTTGAAAAAAATCATATACTACCCAGAGCAAATTTAAAATGCAGAAATTTTCACTCACACAAACGTACAAGCATTGAATATATTTTTATTTAACTTAATATTATTCACAAATAATATTACATAAAATGCCGGTCGTAACATCCTCTCCCCCTTAAGGGATTCTGTCCCCAGAATCTAAGAGAACAGATGAGGATACCGGGAACGCATATCAGACTCTAACTCCCAAGTCGACTCTTCGACCTTAGGGTTCCTCCAAAGTACTTTTACTAACTTTACTGATTTATTTCTAAGACTCTTTACTTGCCAGTCGAGTACTTTAACCGGTTGCTCCACAAATGACAGGTCTGCCTGAATTTCTACAGGTTCATATTCTATCACATGGCTAGCGTCAGGATTGTACTTCTTAAGCAACGACACATGGAACACATTATGCACATGCTGATACTGAGGTGGTAAGGCCAACTCGTAGGCCACCTTTCCTACTTGACTCAAAATCTCAAAAGGACCTACGTATCTAGGTGCTAACTTTCCTTTCTTGCCAAATCTTATCAACCCTTTCCTAGGTGACACTTTTAGTAACACAGCTTCGCCAATTTGGAATTGAACATCCTTACGCGCTGGATCTGCATACTTCCTCTGTCTATCTTGAGCAGCAAGCAACCTTTTCTGAATTAACTTGACTGAGTCATGCAACTGTTGTACCAATTCTGAGCCGAGAATTCTTCCTTCTCCTACTTCATCCCAACTTGTTGGTGATCTACATTTTCGCCCGTACAAAGCTTCATATGGTGGCATGCCGATACTGGAATGATAGCTATTGTTATATGAAAATTCAATCAATGGCAGGTGGTCGTCCCAACTTCCAGCAAAATCGATTGCACAACTGCGTAACATGTCTTCAATTGTTTGAATTGTTCTTTCACTCTGGCCATCAGTCTGCGGGTGATACGCCGTGCTCATATTCAACTTCGTGCCAAGACATTCCTGGAATTGCTTCCAGAATCTTGAGTTAAATCGGGGATCTCTGTCTGAAACTATTGATACAGGTACTCCATGCCTTAATACGATTTCGTGCACATACAGATGAACCAACTTGTCCAGTGACGACTTCTCATTTATTGGAAGGAAATGCGCCGACTTCGTAAGACGATCAATTATAACCCATATTGCGTCATGTCCGGACTTTGTTCGCGGTAGTCCTACTATAAAGTCCATAGCGATATTTTCCCATTTCCATTCTGGAATCTTCAGGGGCTGAATTAATCCGCTTGGTCGTTGATGTTCTGCCTTTACTTTCTGACAGGTATAGCACTTCGCAACCCATTCTGCCACGTCTCTTTTCATATTTGGCCACCAAAAGTTCTTCTTTAAGTCTTGATACATCTTGGTGCTTCCCGGGTGGATTGAAAATTTCGAATGGTGGGCTTCATGGAGGATCTCATTCTTTAATTCAGATACATGGGGAATCCATATTCTGGATGAAAACCTTAGTATTCCTTGCTCATCCCTTTTTGTATTAATCTCTTCTCCAGATAACTGATTTTTCTCTTTTTCCATTACTTCCTCTTGATACTTCTTTATCTTTTCCAGTAGTGTTGGCTGAAAGGTCATTGCATGACAAACTTCTTTGACTTTCCCATAAGCACAAAGTTCCAATTCAAATTTTCCGATTTCTTCAGATAACTCTTTTGATGTTATCATTGCATTCAATCTTTCCTTCCGACTCAGCGCATCGGCCACTACGTTCGCCTTTCCAGGATGGTAATTTATCGAACAGTCATAGTCCTTAATCAATTCCAGCCATCTCCTCTGCCTCATATTGAGCTCTTTCTGAGTAAAAATGTATTTTAAACTCTTGTGATCCGTGTAGATTTCACACTTTTCTCCATAGAGATAGTGTCTCCAAATCTTGAGTGCGAACACTATGGCGGCTAGTTCCAAGTCATGCGTCGGATACTTTAACTCGTGCGGCTTCAACTGTCTTGACGCATATGCTATTACCTTGCTGTGTTGCATCAACACACAACCCAAACCCTTATGTGAGGCATCGCTGAATATTACAAAATTCCCTTGATCATCTGGAAGTACTAACACCGGAGCTGTTACCAACTTCTGTTTTAACTCTTGAAAGCTATTTTCACATTCTGCACTCCATTCAAACTTTTGATTCTTTCTGGTTAACTTAGTCAATGGTGTGGCGATTTTCGAGAAATCCTTGACGAATCTTCTATAGTATCCGGCCAATCCTAGAAAACTTCGCACTTCCGTAGGAGTCCTTGGCCTCTCCCAACTTATAACTGCATCAATCTTTGCCGGATCCACTTTAATTCCATCACTTCCAATAACATGCCCCAAAAATTGAACTTCCTTTAACCAAAACTCACATTTGGTAAACTTGGCATACAACTTCTCTTGTCGGAGTATCTCCAAGGCTATCCAAAGATGCTGCATATGTTCTTCTTCCGATTTAGAATAAATAAGGATGTCATCAATAAATACCACGACAAATTTATCCAAATACTTCTTAAATACTCGATTCATCAGATCCATGAATGCGGCCGGAGCGTTGGTCAAACCAAACGGCATTACTAGGAATTCATAATGCCCATATCTGGTCCTAAATGCGGTCTTGGGAATATCTTCTTCCTTGATCTTTAATTGATGGTATCCCGATCTCAAGTCAATCTTCGAAAAACATTTTGCTCCCTTTAACTGATCAAAAAGGTCATCTATTCTTGGTAGCGGGTAGCGGTTCTTGATCGTTACTTTATTCAACTCCCGGTAATCTATGCATAGACGCATACTCCCATCTTTCTTCTTCACAAAGAGAACAGGTGCTCCCCATGGCGACGTACTTGGTCGTATCACTCCCTTATCCAATAATTCTTGTAGCTGGCTCGCCAACTCTTTCATTTCTGCTGGTGCCATCCTATACGGAGCCTTTGAAACTGGTTCCGTGCCTGGAGCAAGGTTGATCTCGAACTCAATTTGTCGATCTGGTGGTAAGCCTGGTAGTTCGTCGGGAAACACATCGGGAAACTCATTAACTACAGGAATATCTTCCATGCTGAGGCTGCCTCTCTCTGAATCCACTACATATGCTAGGAACGACTCACAACCTTTTCTAAGTAACTTCTTAGCCTGAATAATTGTAAGAAATAGTCGCTCTTGCCTCTGTCCCTTAAATACTACCTTCTCTCCACTCTTCGTCTTTAAATACACTCTCTTGGTCTTACAATTTATCTGAGCGCTATTCTCTCCTAACCAATCCATTCCTAAAATTATATCAAACTCTCCCAGCTTGAAGAGTATCAAGTCGGCCGAGAACTTATATCCTGAAATATCAATCTCACATTTTGGACAAAATTGATTCACAGGAATCTTCTCTTGGTTCGCAATTACCACATTTACTACCTCACTCATAACCGTTTTATCACATTGGATCTTATCAATAAAAGATTCTGATATGAAAGATCTTGTGGCTCCCGAATCAATCAATACTTTGGCTTTGACATTATTGAGTAAAAGTGTACCTGCTATCACCTCAGAATTCTGAACAGCATCTTTCATCTTTAGGTCAAATGTCCTTGCTGTTGCTTGCGGGGCTGGTGCGGGTGGTGGAGGTAATGCCAATACCTCAGCTGGCACGCTTGCACTGGTACTTGCCACGTTCATCAGAGCTCTGACTGGTCCTGTTGCCTTACACTCCCTAGCCATGTGTCCAGTCTTCCCACATTTGTAGCACGTAACTCCCGGCTTCGGCATCTTGCACTCATTGGCCAAATGTCCTTTCTGATTGCACCTATAACAGGTCATACTCAGCTTATTGCATACTCCGGGGTGCCTTCTTCCACAGTGCTTGCATTCTGGCCTCTGGAACCTGTTTTCTCCAACTTGCCCTTGGCTTGCCTGATTGTTCCCTTTTGATTCTTGCCTTTTGCCCAAATTTCCTTTCCTTTGAAAATTTCCGCCCTTCTGGAAACCAATCCTCCTTACATTCCGATCTTGCGAACTTCCAGCTTCAGACTTTTCTCCATAAAATGGAACCTTCCTCTTCTTGTTATCCCTCTCTTTCCTTGACTGCATCCCATTATTCTCAATCAGAGCAGCTTTCTGTACTACTCCCGCATAAGTTTCAAGTTCAAACATAGCCACCCTATCTCTGATCCAAGGCTCCAATCCTTGCTGAAATTTCTTTGCTTTTTCTTCCTCAGTGCTGGTATACTTTGTCACAAACCTTGACAACTCAGTGAACTTCTTCTCATATTCCAGTACAGTCATGTTCCCTTGTTTTAACTCAAGAAATTTTAGCTCCATCTGATTCTGCATGTACTTAGGGTAATACTTGTCCAGAAATAACTTCTTAAATCTCTCCCAAGAAACCTGCTGAGTGACTTCCATAGCTTTTACTGATTCCCACCAATAAATGACTTCTCCCTTCAAGAAGTAAGTGGCATACAGCGTCTTCTGATCGTCCCCTAACTGTACCAACTCAAAAGCCCTTTCCATCTCCTTGATCCATGTGTTTGCTATCACTGGATCAGTGGTATCATGAAATACAGGTGGATTCACATTCTGAAAAGCCTTGAAAGTGACAATTTGTCTTGGTGGTACTGGTGGTTCAGGTGGTTGATATGGCTCACGGTTATCTTGGTTTTCAATTCGTTGTTGAAGAGTTAGTTGTTGTTGAGCTATAGCATTGGTTTGCTGTTGCAAGGTTTCCAGTAGTCGAAGAATATTTGGGTCTGTGGTGAAGGTGGTTGTTGGGTTCTTCTTTTTGGGAGGCATGATCCTGAAATAAGAGTTGTGTCAAAACAGATATGAATGATAAAATGATTCGAGGGTATCGCATGGCATTCTCATTTACATATGGGGTCAAGTTTCCAAATTAAGCAGATATGATGATAAAAACATAAAATAACAGTTGAGAGCAAATGGAACAATAGCACATAATTATTGAAATTTTAAAGGTCACAGTACATAGGATTGGGACATAGTCTGATTCTAGGAATAACAGGCTTATTTAAAGGAAAGACGGAAACAACTGGGGATTCCATAGAGTCTGATAGTACAACAACATGAAAGGTAAATGGAAAGAACTAAGGCTCCACTCCATCTGAACGGGGCTTGGTAGTCTTTTCCTCTCGAAGCGTCTTCACAATGCTCTGGAGCTCATCCGCCACCATCTGAATGACATACTGGCTGGTACGGTCCCGGTGCGCTGGCATCTCCTCAAGCTTAGTGTTGACGTACCCAACCAAGGTCTCAAGTCTCGCAATCATCTGCTCCTTGGGCTTCCCTTCATAGTTTCGGCTGTCCGGATACACGTTCTTCAGTCGGTCTATCAGTCGGTCGTACTTGCCCTGAAGCATGTCGAACTCGCGCCTCAACTCAGCATACACGGAGAAAGCAATAGTGTCGTCCGATCCAGAGGATGACGAGGAATGCGCCCTTTGCTGACAACCAATAAGAGGAGTATTAATAATAATCTACTTAACCTACTCTCTCGCATAATATCTATAACCTACACACAAATCCTATAACCTATTTGGGCTGTTCAGGGACTCTAAACCGTAGCTCTGATACCAAAACCTGTCACACCCCCAACTTAAATAGCGAAATAAATATAGCTATTACATCTTTTTAATGAAGAATACACAACCAAAATCCAAGATCTTACAGTTTAGGGTTTGGAACAGCCCAACACTACCAACTATTACATTTGATTACAAATACCGAGTCCTCACACAACTATTATTACTTATTCTACCTGAGCTCGAACATAAGCATCAGCATCACAGGTCTTACGGGCAGTCTGCTTGAATCTAACCATAGCTGCTAGCTGTAATATAAGGGTAAAGCAAGAAGTGAGCCAAAAGCTCAACAAGTGCTAACAATACAACGCAAAGCATAAATCGAGATATACCTTTAGGAATGACAATGGAATGACATAATCAATGATAATCGAGAGATAAAACTTATGTGAGTTGGCATCATTTTGCTTACATCAAAACAAATTTTAAAACCATTCTTAATCAAAATCATTTTATGACGCTACGGATTACAGCCGGTGATCAGCCGCGAAGTAATCCCGAACCTCGCTGGGTTCTAAAACATTATTGGGAATCCCTAGGCAACTTTTAAGCCTAATATAAGTGTGGAAAGGACTCGCGTCTCAGTCCAGATCCACCATTCAAAGAAAACATTTATCCCCCTTTGGGACTGAAAAATCCACATTTTAATCATTTTAAAAACTGATGCCGATTTATGACAAAATCTCTTTCGACTGTAATCATTTTTATCAAGGGATTATAGATCAACTTGAAACACTGGAAATATGACACTAAATCTCAGGGCCATGATCCACTAGACTTTACTATTTTAGGGTAATTGAGAGGTTTCCATAAACAAGAACTTTGACAAGGAAATTGAGCAAGGCTATTGGATAATATGAAAGAGTAATGCCAAACTAGGCTTAAAGCAATGGTTGTAGACAAGGTATAGGTATTAGAACATCAAGAAGATAAGCATCACTGGTTCCAATAGGATAGAGGTGTTAAAATATAAAGAAAGTGATCATCAGCTCAAGATATAACAGGGTATCAAGCTTTTAGGGTAAGGATAGGGTTATCAAACAATCATGAATGAATTTAAGAAATGATTGGCTTTTAGATATCAAGATAAAGTTTCTATCGAGGTTATTTCAAGAGTTGAATCAAAGCATCAGGGTGCAACATCAAGATTTCTCAGGGATCAATAGCATGATAATCAAAAGGATCAATAAGGTATTATAACAAATCTCTATTTTATCATGGCATTAAACTATCATGAAAGACTTTTGACCTACTTGCAATACGTACTCGAGGGTTCATGGCATCTCTATGTAACTCAAGGATAAACAAAAGATACGCTTGATTTAAATATATCAAAATGACTCAGGACAATTGCATCGATATATATATGAACTGTTTACAGTAAATACGAAGGTCAAGTTGAATCACTTGCCTTGAGATAGACTGGTCTGGTCTGACTGGTAGGAGCAACAACTGGAGCTTCACTCGACTTTTATGGCAAGTTTTCCCTCGTCTCGAGATCCTACATAAATAATAATAATCCTCATTATAATATATTCTTTCCATCTTAACCTATTTACAACCCGAAATTAAACATGGATGGCACTTAGGCCTATACACACTTAATTCATATCCACCATTTATATTTTCAAATGTACACACGTAGCCACATAATCACATATCGTATATTAATACCAAATAACATCATATACACCATAATGCCACACTAGGCTTGGATGATCTCGACTCACCACTTAAGTTACTTGGTCGCTAACTAAACGAAGTCTTCGAATTTGGGCTTCCTAACTCAATGTGCCTTTCCTAAATTATCCAAAACCTATTGACCCTCACTTGTGCCTTTTGTTCTACTGACCTTATACTATCTTACAACTATGGTGGTCGACCTAATACTCACTTCTAAGTGTCCTAAAACTATGTGATAAGTGAAAGTGCTCACTGGTGCAAATTTCAGAATGGTAACTAAGGTTTCTTGAGTGCATTAGACACTCTTAAACTACATGTTTTTCTTCAAAATTTTTACACAAGACTCTCCTGACCTAAGGGCATCTCACAAGCTTGATGTGGCTCAAAGGCCTGGCTTGGGCCTTCTTGGGCCTAAGCTAAAAGTCCAAGGTTCCCCTGTTTTTCTGGGCAGAAAATGCCCTGACTTGAGTTAACTTGTGACACATGGTTCTAGCTCATATCCTATGAACTATGGTTGGAAAAACTTCTCTGACATACCCTCTAACTAAGGCCCAATTGGGCCTAATGAGGGCCTACCCATGACATGGCCAAATCTCCCTATTTCTAAGTTGCAACAAAACTGTCCCCTGCTGGACAGATTTTGTTATTCTACTTGTGCACCTAACCAAATGACATGCAAACCTCCAACCAACTCCTAAAACCTATTATATACTCCCCATACTAACTTCTGGTGGCTTGGGCCTCAAAGTGCACATCAATGACATGGTCAAAACTCACTCTAAACTCAGGGTACTAAACTGATTTTTCTGCAGAAACTATAACTCTCATTTTCCAAGGTTTTGACTTGACAAACCCAATTATCAACAACTAAATACTTAAACCAAGACCTATACTTGGTGTTCTACTGAACTAACTCCCTTTTTCTCAAAATACCCTTGGTGAGATCATCCTTACCTATGGTGCAACTATGACAAAATAAAAGAGACTACTCTTAACAAATCATAAACCTTTATGCTTTTGAAACAACAAGATATATATTTTTATAAAAGATAACCACAAATTATTACCATGCAACAAGAAGCATAAATCCATATTATCACATTATTCCTACTGAAATTAAGGCTCACTAACAAAATCTTTTCCAAATGGTCAAAATCTTACAACAAACTAAGGGAATTCCACATGCATGCATGCCTTCGGGTTTTTCAAACCAAAACAACCCATTTTCTACATATATTCCATCTTAAAATTGACATGCAAGCCTAGCATAAGGTATACCTAGATGATCACTTAGCATGCAAGGAGTTTTATCAAATTATCACCACAAAATTCAAGTCATTATCACATAAACATGCAAAAATTGATCAAAACAACAAGAATGATTTCAAGGACCATTCATTCGGCTCCCATATGGTCATGGCCGAATGAAATGGATGGAAATGGCCATTAAATCATCAAGATTTTCCTTCTCATGACTTGGCACTTATCCATTCATTGTAGTCCTCTCAAAAACAACCTTAAATCCATAAGAATCAAGATTGTATTTTGAGTTTCACTAAAACCTTTACATGCAACTTTAAAACTTAAACTTTTTACTCAAAACTCTTTGGAATATATGTGATCATGATATAGGAAGTAATATTTACTTGTATGGGAGGTGGGAACTTGAATGTGGAATGAAGAAAAGGGGAGGGGGTAGGATTTCGGCAAAAAGCCGAGAGGAAAGGTGGGAGGAGGGAGAGGAGAGGGAGGAAAAATGTAGAAATGGTGGAGTGATCATCATGATTGTTTGGTTTTTATTTGCCCACAAGTGAGTGGATGTGAGAAGTTACAAGAGTAACCCTCTAGCCAAAGTTAGGCAAGTTTGCATGCAAGGTCAAGGAGGTAATTTGGCTAGCAAATTGTGAGTTAGTGGGGTGGTTATTGACTCTTTAGCCCTTTGGTTAAATAGAAGAGAGTTTGCATGCAAGGTTATTCATGTAATTTGATAATTATTAAGCAACTAATTTCCAAAGATTTATTTTTATATAATAAAGTACAAGTTCAAAAATTATAAAATTTATACCATAAAATAACTTGGATTTTTAGAGACTTTATAAAATCATTTTCAAAATTTGTGTACAAAATGTCTTTTAAAAGAAAATTTTTTCCAAAGCTTAGAATATTCCTTATAAATCAAAAATAAAGAAATTAAATAAATTCTTGCTTTGAAAAAAATCATATACTACCCAGAGCAAATTTAAAATGCAGAAATTTTCACTCACACAAACGTACAAGCATTGAATATATTTTTATTTAACTTAATATTATTCACAAATAATATTACATAAAATGCCGGTCGTAACATGTATGGCATCATAGACAGCTTCTAGACTCAAGTCTTTTGCATTGCTTCCCATAATAGTAATATAATCTTCTCTAAATCTGGCCAGAACTTGATTCATCTCTAAGACAAAGTCCTGAGACAGCCATGCATCCACATTCCCATCTGGCTCAGCATCATTGAATTTTTTTTCCTTTTTCTCTTCAACCTCTTCATTATAAGCAAGCATGATAGCTTGATAATTTTGGTTGCTCATGTCTGAAGTCGGAAGATGTTGTGAGATGTTGGCCAATCCAGAGATCTGCTCTACTAGTAAATCATCTACAGAAGTTGGTTGAGAGACAGATTCTTATAGCCATTGAGAGAGTATGTGAGGTTGTTGAGGTTGAGAGGTGGATGGTTCATCAGAAACTTCTGTGACTAAGATCACAGTTTGACTCACAGATTGCTCTATGGTTTTGATAGTGTGTTATCCTCCACTTGCAGTGGGAACGTCCAATTGAATTGGAGGGGATTTGACTGGGTTAATATCATGAACACCAGCCTCAAACCCTTGTGTGTCTTGCAACACACTGGCACTTGAATGTGCTATGCTTGCCTCCCCTATGACAGGATCATGGGAAAGTGTACTCCTAGCTTCAACTGTAGAGGCAATTTCTGCTACGGTTGTGAGGGGAGTTGTTCCTTCATAAGGAACCTCCAATTGAATTAGAGAGGATTTAGATAGCTCCCCCTCAGGAGTACTACCCTCAAACCTTTCAATCCGTGAAGACTGTTTTGCACATGAAAGTGCATTAGAAGCATCCATTGGGTCTTCAGTAAAGACTAATGAACCCCCCATATTTGTGATGGTGTCATCAAGGTCTACCCCAGCACGTAGCCTCTCACCATCTAAATGAGGTGTCTGGGTGGTGAGCAAAGCTTCTTGAGCTAAGTCACTTGATTTTTGGTGCACTTGAGAATTATATTCAAATGGAATTGGAATGGAAGAAATATAAGATAAAAGAGATTGTTGTTCAGTTGTGACTGTTGGCATCTCCCCCTGAATGGATGAGGGAGCTTCAAATGATGTGCTCTCACAATGTGTGCCTTCCTTATTTCTCCAACCATACACTGAATTGCTTCTTGTGCAGGCTGTGCAGACTCACTCCTGGTTATTTTTACAACTGCATTATGTTGGGAGGATGTAGAGGAGGATAGAGTGGTCAACTTAGTTTGTTTACTTCTTTTGGATCTTTTGACCAGAGGTGGCTCTCTTTCAGCTCTCTCCTCACCACTCTCAGTTATCACAGCTAGGTTTATCCCCTTTCTCTTCTTTTTACTGACCTCACCTTTTTGAGAAGATGAGGTAGTTGGCTTCCAAGATTCTAAAGGTTGTGAAAGAATGGTTGCAGCTTGGGAAGATCCCTGTTGGTGATCCTGTGTTTGCACTTCCACAGGTTCAGGAATTATAGTTGTACTAGATTGTACATTAGATCTCATGTCAGGCATAGGATAAGGATAAGTCCTAAATCTCTCCAACATAAATGGAGTGATTTTCAGACTTACATTCACCTTATTCTTTGTTGTAAGTGAGCCTAATATTATTTTGGACACGTGTTTACAGTTGCCTATTTTAGTACTATCTATACCATTCAGTAGGTGTATGTTAGCTACTTTATTATTTAAAGTGGACATAATAAATCTAGGAAAGAAAATTTCCTTACCTCTAGCTCTCAGAGGCATAATCAACCTGGTTGCAAGTTCTTCCAGGATCAGCAGACCAACATTCAGGTATCTGTTGTGGGTAATTGAATACACCAGCTTTTGCACAACACTTGAGATATTGCCATATCCTATTTTTCTGCAAGTAAAGGCCATTACTATAGAGTCAAAGATGAATGACCACTCCTTCCTTAGATTGGTTCTGTTTAAGCTTGACAGGTTGATTCTCCCACCATAATTGATGAAGTTTATGAACTCATTCAGCTCATCAGGAGTTGGTACCTCCACCAGATTCTCAGTTGGCAGCCCTAAAGCTCTATTCACATCTTGGTCATTGAATTTTATTCGTTGGCCTCCAATTGTGCATGTCACCACCATAGAGAGAGAGTTGTTGTTAACATCAGTCCTTACTACAGCTGTAGTCCAGAATTCATGCAACACATCTAGATACAATACTGGATTTGTAATCAAAGCACCTGCAAGATAGGATTCAGACAACAGCTTCACAAACCCCTTGAAACTATCAGGAGCTTGGTTTGCATCAGTGAAAGAAGATAGTTGGTTCCTTTCCCTGGGATAGATGTCTAAAAACATTTTGGTCCATTGTTGATTGATGAGAATGAATGGGTAAGAAAAATTTCTGAGAAAGGATGAAAAACGAGAAAGAAAACAGTTTCGGGTTGAAAGCTAGGTCACTTTAGATCTCGAAAGCTGTAAGTAAGAGTATGTATCGAGAAGTCCGGGTATTTATAGTAAAATAAGATGACTTGTCGAGAACTCAAAATAGACATTTAGAGTTTGTCTATAGAGAAGTCATTTCGAGAAGTGAAGTACATATCGAGAAGTCATTTTAAATTACTCTTATAGAGAACTCAAACTTGACTTATCGAAATGTCAAATAAATACCCAGTTTGTCCAAAAAGTGGACTGAACTAATTCTAACTTTTATTTAAATAAATTAAAAATAAAATTAGAATAAATTTTCCAAAAGTATTTTACCAAAATAATTTATCAACTTAAATTATCTCAGTTCTGAGTTATTGATAAATCAAAAATTGTACTTGTAGAGACCTCTATGAATGAACACTACTAGAGAACTCTATAAGGAATTATCGATAAGTCATTTTAAGCCTATCGAGAAGTCACTCGAGAAGTCAGTAGACTGACTTATCGAGGACTCACTCGAGAAGTCCTAAAATGACTTGTCGAGAAGTCAATTTATATTTATCGAGAACTCAGTTCTTTAAATACTTTTGGTTATTGTAATTATGCCTTGTGTTAAATTTACATATTAAGAATGTTAATTAACAACTGAGCAGTTTACTTAGAATTTGAAAAATTCGAAGTTAATTGAATTTGAAAAACAAATATACAGAGATTTCTAAAATATTTATAACTCATATTTCAGTTAATTTCCAATTTAATCAAATTAATTTTGATTTACTAGAGATTAATCTGTTGCAAAACATTAGCTGAGTTCTTGCCTTAGGATGAAGAATTAAGCAGTCCAATTTCACTTACAAATCTAGTGAAAGTTGTTTAATCCAAAGGTTTAGTAAAATTCTCAGCTAATTGTTTTTCTAGTTGGTACAAAAAATGAGCTTAATGCTATATCAGGATATAGGTCTTTGAAAGACAAAATTGACACCTTCCACTGGAACTCTTTTTGTCAGCCCTCCATCTAGCAAAATCTGTACCTGTGAGACCAACAACTCCAAAACTGATTCCCTTGGGATACCATAATCCCAAGTTGAGCTTCCTTCCAGTATCTGAAGACCCTATTTCTCCCCCTGAGGTTGTGCAATCAAACTCAGGTGTATGAGATGAGCTTCCATTTCTATGATTCTCTTATTGAATAGTTTCTTCATTTCCTTAGTCTGACAGACTTTACAAACTTCAACTTGAGCAAGCTCCATCTTAGGCATGTCTCTTACCAACTCCTTTTGGACAAGGTGTTAATTTTCTTGAAAATCAAGTGAGACAGATTTTTAAGCCAGAGCTTGTTTATTTCTCCTGATACCTTGGTGTAGAAGCAACAAATATAATCCTTATTTGTTGAGTCAAAATCTTCAACAAACAAGCTTCTTTTCCTTGCTCCTTTCAGAGCAACTTCACCAGTTTTCTTGTTGATAACAGTGCCTTCTTCTTGTTGAATAAGACTTGAGACCATTGTCTATAATATGCTAATTCTGAAAAGACTCACTTCAAGATCAGCTAACAGTGCTACATCATTTAAAGACAATATTTTCAGAACAATCTTGCCATATCCCATTTTGAATCCTTTGCTGTTGTCTCCAAAGGTCACCAATGGGTCAGCATTCTCCTCAAACTGTGATAGCAGGGCTTTACCACCAGTCATATGCCTGGAACATCCACTGTCTATGATCCAGATGACTTTCTTCACTTGCCCTGCACACAATGAGTCTTAAGTGTGTTTAGAAACCCAAGCAGTGTTGGGTAGTTTCTTCTTGGTAACTTGTTCAATAGAAGTAGAATGAGTTATTTTAGAAGAAACAGAATTCAGTATCTGTTGTGCATGTTTTCCTTCTGATTTGGACTCATTTCTTGATTCTTTAAGGTCTACTCTCACTTTGTGGCAACTTTTCATTACCTTCATGTTGCAAGGGATGTAGTCAAACTTGTCACAGAATGAATAGGGATCATTTGAATTTGCTTCATTGTATTTGCAAGTTCCTTCAGCTGGCTTGCTAACAACCTTTTTACAAAGGTGAGTTAGATGATTTGAAGAGCCACATTTTTCACACTTCTTTCTAGGAGCATTTGCAACATAAGCAAAATTATTGCTTTTGTTTATCCTTATTTTTCCATTTCTATTTTTCTTTCTCTTTCTTGCATCTTCAATTTTGGTTTCTTGAACAGGAGTCTTGGGACTTCGTTTGTTCATGAGCTTCTCTTCAGTATTGGAAGACTGAACTGATTCTTCAGTTTTCTTCTCTTTATCTTCATCAGTAATTTTTTGCTTGATAATCAATTCTTCTTCACTGAAGTTGACTACACATGCTTTGAATATAGGTGTATTAACCTCTTTCAAAAAGGTTGGAGCATTCTCAGTCTTTTTTGCTTTCCCTTTGTCACCTACAGTTTTCTTTTTGTCACTCATCTCATCATAGTCAAGGCCAATAGCAATGTTTGCACATGGCTTATTCTTTTCATGATACTGTCCGACCAGTTCAGATGCATTTATGAAAGATTTCATCTTTACTTCATTCTTTTCTAGCTTCTCCCTTAACACTGCTTCAATTTCATTTACACACTTGAGCTTGTTCTTGAGATAAGCATTTTCTTGTTTTAAAGCTTCAAGCTCAACTAGCAACAATTCAGTTTCTTGCTTCTCACTCTCGAGCTTCTAATTTATCTTTGTTAATCTGCTAACTTCATTAGCAACAACCATGCTTGTGTGAATGTGAAATATTTATGTGCTCATCTTTTCAACAGTTTCCTTGTATTGATTCACATTTAAATCAATAGTGGTAAGAGTTGGTGTATGTGCTTTTGATGAGGATGATTCACCTTGCTCCAAAGCCATTAGAGCATAGTTTCCAACTTCTTCATCTTCATCATTATCTGAATCATCCCAACTCTTTCCCTTCGTAATATAAGCTTTGCTCTGTTGCTTTTTCAGAAGAGCTTCATACTTTACTTCCAGTTCAAGATAAGTTTTGTCTTTCTTTGCCTTCTTAGGTTTCCTGCAGTCTGTAGCAAAGTGGCCCAGTTCATCACAATTGAAGCACCTTATATTAGATCTGTCAACAGATCCAGTTTTGTAACCACTCTTGCTGTCAGAATTGTACTTCCTTTTCTCTTTCCAACTGTTGTCTTTGTTGAAAGATTGTCCTTTATTTCTGAATTACATTGGCTTCTTTACTCTAATTTTATAGAATTTTCTAGCTAGATAGGCCATTGACTGATCTATCTCATCCAGTTCTTCAATAGTGTATAACTCATCCTTTTCTAACTTTAGTAAGACTTGCTCCTATGAATCATTTGTTCTCTGCCCACTTGTTGAGGCAACTGAAGTTTGAGATCTTAGTTTATCATTGAAGGATTGGCTTTCATTTATAATTAAAGCACTTGAGCCATCCACAACATGTCCTTGACCAGATCTCAACGATTTCCTTTGAATCATCTCTAGTTTATATATTTTGAGAATTCCATATAGAACTTCCAGAGTTATTCTGCTCAAGTCTCTCCCTTCCCTGATTGCTGAGATTTTATGTTCCAAATGGTCAGGGAGAGTAAGCAAGAACTTCAGATTCACCTCTTCACCTTCAGAGTATTTTTCATGAAGCTGCAAGTCATTTATCAGCTTATTGAATCTTTCAAACACATTAGTAATGCTTTTCTTAGGCTTAGCCATGAAACCCTCTGAAATCAATATCCTTCTTTGATTAGATCTAACCTCCTCAGTTCCTTCACAGAGTATTTCAATCTTCTCCCATGTTTGCTTGGCAGTGTTACAATTAACAATATTGTTGTACATCACATTGTCAAGTGACTCAATCAATATCAATTCCAAGCTGCTATCCAGGGAGACTTTCTCCTTTTCAGGGTCAGAATACTCAGCTGGATCTTTAGGAGCATAATGAGCTGGTATGACTATGTCTCCATCTGTAGATTCCTCAACTCTTACCATAGGAATGAAGGGTCCATTCTTGAGGATCTGAATGTGGAGTGGATTGGCCATCCTGATAAACAGCATCATTTTCTTTTTCCAAAGAGTGTAGTTAGTTTTGTCAAAGGTAGGAATTTTGATGCTACTAATTTTCTGTGTATTCATTATTCCATGATCTTGAATCTTTTTACTTTCAGATTTAGGTCTGATACCACTTGTTAGGTAATGAATCACACACGGGGGGGGGGGGGGTGAATGTGTTTTTCTGATTTTAGGCTTTTCTTGAAAGTTAATGGTTGAACAAAGTAAATTAAATCTTGTATAGAAAAGTGTTCATGAAGAATCTAAACTTGCAGAAAATAAAGAACACAGATCTTCAAAACTCACTTAATTTTTTTATTAAAAATTAAGACTGTTTTGCTATAAAATTTCTAAGCTCTTTGATGTTAAAGAGCTCAGCTTCTTCTTGAGAGTGATACAAGAGATTTGATCTAAATTGTTGCTTCTTACTAAGGACCAGTGTTAACTTTACAACTCAGTTAACTGCTGGTTTACACAGTGGATAATAAACATGCTATTAGCTTTTTCTAAACTGTCACTTGTCATTTCTATTTATAGAAAAGCAAATCTTCCATTTCTGGCTTAGCATATCTTTAGCATCCCGTGTTCACTTTTATCTTCCTCTGTCAGTTAATCTTTGCCATTGATCTTGCACACTCTTCAAGCTGCTTTTTGTAGACTTGTCAATCCAGCTGTTGGATTATTTGTTGATTGTTTATCTTGGATATTGAAGTGATCTGCAATTCTGTACTTTGAGACTGTACGTTGAGATCTCCAGTTTGAATAAATAGAACACTTGACATCTCGATAAGTACATAGGCTTATCGAGATCTCTAGCACTCCATATCAAGTTTGGCTTATAGAGGTCTTCAGCTTGTCAAAATCTCTAGTCTTCATATCTTCACTTTGACTTATCGATAACTCAGAGTTCTCTAATGAATGTAGACTTGTCGATAACTCTATGTTCTCTAGTGAAGGAATGACTTGTCGATATCTCCAATCTCCAGTTCTTCAATTTTGCTTGTCGATATCTTCCTGAGTTCTCTAGTAGCTTTCCTGACTTCTCTACTCTGAATTCATTCATTTCTTCTATCCCGGTGGATATTGCTCATCCGTCGAGTAGTGATTGTATCCTGATGGATGTGCTTAACAGCAGTCATCCGTCGGCTAGCCAAACTACTATCTCGATGGATGTTCCTCATCCGTTGGTACTCTCTGCAACTTGAATGACTTTTTGATAAGCCATTCTGGAGTTTTCGAATGACTTCTCTATAACATTAAATATGTTATTTGTAGAGATCTTGACTTAGAGTATTTTTCTCTAAACAGATTTATTCAACTCCAAGCTTCTTCAAAATTCTTCTGAGGCATGATCTTCTTCCAGATAGAATCCTTAGGCTTGATACTGTTTTAAAAAAAAAGACTTCAGTCTTCTCCTTTGCATTTTAACAGACTTTAAGTGTTACAAGTATAAAATATAAATTTAGATAACAATAGAACTTACTTAGGGTTGACAAATTGTCTTAGTCTTGTTAAAGTACAAGCATGTCTTTTACAACACTTAGTCTTTTTAAGGTACATGCATGTCTTACAGAACAATCTCCCCCAATTTGTGAGAAGATTGCTTATCATAAATTCATGCCTGTTAACAAGACTAACTCCAAGCTACAATGAACAATTTAGACTTTACATACAAGTTGACATAAATATAACATTTGACATTAAATGGTCATTGAAGTTTTAACAAGAACATTCATTACATGAAATCTTCATAGCCTGGCTCCTTTCTAATGAGATCTTTAAGAGTTACTAACACTTCCCTTTGTTCTAAAATTTTAGTTCCTCGTAAAGCTTCCACAAGCTTGAGCCACTCATCTAATGAATAGCCATTTAAATTACCAACCCTAAATTTAGAGAATCTTCCAATCTTGATGTTCAGAAAATGTCCATCTTTGGAGAGTCTGCTCAACCCTTTTACTTTAAGCTCATTTGATCTTTTCTCAATTCTTTCCAGTTCCTCGGCATATTTCCTATCTCTTTCTTCCTTCTCAGCTTTTGCCTTTACACTTTTCTCATCTCTTTCTTTCACCCGTACGAAATACACAGCTTTCCAGAATCTTGTAATAATATCCTTATCCTTCATCAGACTGATCACTCTTTTAAACTCTGTCGTTGAAAGTGTGTCCATTGGATTGCTGCCAAGTAGAGTGAAAGAACCATCATCATAATAAATTCTGACTTTTGTATATGCTAAGACCCAGATTCTGACTATTTCTTCAGCTAGCTGTTGAAATATTCTTCATCTATGAGGCACCAATTTAGTGGGAGAATGTCAGTTTGATCATAGCAATTCCGTAATGATCTCTCACTAACTGGCAGTTGCTTTGCTTTTCTTCCAACAAATTTAAAGTATGTCTTGATTGGAGGTTTATATGAAGGTAGAGTTGTGATTTTCCTCAAGCTGGTTTGAGTGAAAGTGATTGGAATTTTGAGAAGTGAGTTTGCAGTTGGCTTGTATAGAAATTTTGGCTTTGAGGTGAGAGATGGTTGAGTGTTTGAGTAAGAGATTTGGTAGGTGGAGATTTTGTCATTTGGATTTGTAGGGTTTGTTGGTGTGGTCCTGGATTGTCTTCCTTCTTTTTCCTCCTTCTTTCATCTCCTTTCTTCTTGTCATCATCCTTCTTCTCCTCCTTTTTGTCCTTGCTGCCAGTTGCTCTTAAAGATTGACTTGTATTTGAACCAGAAGGTTTTTGTTTATCATCCTTCTGCTCATCATCATCCTTGTCATCTTTTAAGTTGAATTGAGTAGATAGCAATATGGCGTTAGCATTTACAAGATAACTTTCAAGAATTCTGATTATTTCTTTATCTTCAATTTTTTTTGATCTTTTTATACTTCAAATTAGATTGAAGAGTCATGATCAACCTCATGTTCCCTCTCACATAGTTCTTGGGAACATTAAAGATTTTGTTCTTCTTGGTCTGTGGGCAGATGTAGGACACCTCTTTGCTTGGATATAGATAGGCTTCAGGAAAAGTTGTTATATGTGCATTTTTAAGCTCATGAAGAAACTGAGTGTCCTCTGTGATGACTACATGCACCTTGTAAATCACAACATCTAGCTCAGATGCCCTTAGTGTTCTGAGATTTGACAGAGATACTTGAAGGCTTCTATCCACACCACCATTATTGATGTTGACAACAATCCTCTTCTGTAAGTAATTTTCAACATTCACAACCACTGCCCTGATAGAGTTGATTATCTTGGCCAATGCTCTTTTATATGTGATGAAGTTATTTCGAAGAGACATCCTCAGGACTGCAAGAAGTTCACTGAATTCTTGTTCTTGATTTGGTCCTTCTGCAGCCTTAATGAGTCTTTCTTTTCTTATATCTTGAAATTGTTGAATTTGTGAAGAACTTTGGCCAACCTGAATAGGCTCCTTAGATTTTGATTTAACATCCCTGGATTGTTGAATCTTAGCCTCAATCTCCCCCTTAGTCTTGGGAACAGCCATGAGTAGGAGAGTTGGTAATTCTGGCCTTATTTTTTCAGGTAGTGAAGGCAGTGATATGTTGAGCTTTCCCATGATGGATCTCAAAGCAACATAATTCTGCATTTGAAGATGCTTGTGAGAGTCCACCGGGGTTTTGAGATCTATCTGTTGAATCTGCACCAAGGATGTGAGAGCTTGAACTTGGGCACTTAGTGAGTCATTGGAAAATTTGAGGGAAGAAACTTGATGTTGCAATTCTTGAACTTGTAGTGTGGATGAGGATTGAGATGTGGAGGAAGTAGAAACCCCAAAAGTGTCCCGTATAGCCTTCTTGATTTCATCCATGAGCAAGGCTGAAGGAGTGTATCAGCTAGAGTGCATTTGATCCAGCTTCATTCTTGTGTCATTAGAGTGAATGATATGATTTTGAACTTGTTCATTCGGGGCCACAAATGAGGTCTTGAGATTCTTGACACTTTTTATCATTCCACTGAGATCATACCTTGACATTTGGTCAGCAAAGTTTATGAATTTATTTTTTATCTCAGTTTGGGAAGGAATGATTTGATCCATCTTTTCTCTCACCATGTTCATTATTTTATCTTGATGTCCAGTCAGTGTGATTTGAAGTGCTTTTCTAAAGTTGTGGAAAACCTTGATTTGACCCTTGTATACATCATTGATGGCATCATGAACTTCCTGAGGAGTTAGAGATCTAGCATTACTTCCCAGAATAGTGATATACTCCTCCCTGAACTTAGCTAACACAGCCTCCATATTAATAGAAAATTCTTTATCCAGCCAAGCATCACAGTTGGCATCATGACCAACTTCATCTATAATTTTAGCTTGATTTTCTTCAACATCTGCCTGGTAGGTGAGCATGATAGCTTGGTAGTCCTTATTTGACATGTTAGAGGTGAGTAGCTGTTGTAAGATTTGTGCAAGGCGTCCAATATGGTCAACTACAAGATCTTCAATGGTTGAAGGTCGATCTTCAATTTCTTGGAGCCACCGGGAGATTAGATGAGGTTGTTGAGGTTGGGAGGTTGATGGTTGGTTTGTTGGGTGAGAAGGTGACATTGTATCAGAACCACCTGTGACAAGAGTCACAGTTTGACTCACAGTAGACATTGTGGTTATGACAGGGTGTTGTTCCTCACCAGTTGTGGGAACCTCCATTTGAATTGGAGGGGATTTGATTGTGCTACTGTCATTTGCAACAACCTCAAACTCTTGTGTTTCTTGCACCACACTGTCACTTAAATGTGCTGTACTTGCCTCTCCCATAACAGGGTCATTGGCAATTGTACTCCTACCATCAATTGTTAATGCAATTTCTGCTAGGGTTTTGAGGGGAGTTGTTCCTGGAATAGGAACCTCCAATTGAATTGGAGAGGATTTAGATAGCTCCCCCTTAGGAGTACTACCCTCAAACTTTGCAGTTTGTGAAGACTGATTTGCACGTGAAGGTGCATTTATGACCTCCTTGGGGTCTTCAGTAAAAACTGATGAATCCCCTATAGTTTTGATGGTGTCATCAAGGTCTACCCCAGCTAGTAACCTCTCACCCTCTAAATGAGGTGTCTGGGTGGTGACCAAGATTTCTTGAACCAAGTCACTTGAATGAGGTTGTACTTGAGAATTAGATTCAAGTTCATGGTGAGAAGAAGAAATTTGAGAGATGAGTAAAGTTTGATCATGCGTGAGTGTTGGCAGCTCCCCTTGAGTGAATGAGGGAGCTTCAATAGGTGTGCTCTCACTATGTGTGCCATCCTTATTACTTCTTTCATACACTAGAACTTGGTCTATTGCAGGTGCAGACTCTTTACAAGGTGCATTGGGGAGAATGCTCTTTTCAATAGAAACACCCTGTTGAGAGGATGTCTCTAGAATATGTTTTGACCACATTGTTTACAACTACATCCTTTTGAGAGGATGCAGGGGTGTCTAGAGTGGTCAACTTAGTGTTCTTAGCCTTCTTTGATTTTCTAACCAAGGGTGACTCAGTTGGTGTTTGTTCCTCACCACTCTCATTCAGTACAGTAAGGGTTATCTCCTTTCTATTCTTTTTACTCACTTCACCCTTTTGAGAGGATGAAGTGGTTGGTTTCCTAGATGCTGTTGGTTTTGAAGATATGGTCTCAGCTTGGGAAGGCCCCTGTTGGTTTTCCTGTATTTGTACTTCTGTAGGTTCAGGGACCACAACTATACCAGATTGTGCATTTGATCTCATGTCACGCATAGGGTAAGGGTAAGTCTTAAACATCTCCATCATGAATGGAGTGATTTTCAGACTCACAGTTACCTTGTTCTGTGTAGTAAGTGAACCAGGTATAATTTTGGACACTTGCTTATAATTGCCTATTTTTGTGCTTTCTATACCATTCAGCAAATACATGTCTGATACTTTATGATTTAAAGTAGACATAATAAATCTAGGAAAGAAAATTTCCTTACCTCTAGCAGATTGGGGCATAGTTAGCTTGGTGGAAAGTTCTTCCAGGATCAATAGACCAACATTCAAGTGTCTATTATGAGCTATTGAGAAAACCAGCTTCTGCACCACACTTGAGATGTTATCATATCCCGTCTTCCCGCATGTGAAGGCCCTTACTATAGAATCAAACACAAATGACCATTATTTCCTTAGGTTTGTTCTATTCAAACTTGTCAGGTTGATTCTTCCATCATAGTTGATGAAATCCATGAACTCAGCTAGCTCATCATGCGTTAGCACCTCCACTAGATTTGCAGTTGGAAGACTCAAAGCTGCATTCACATCTTGCTCATTGAATTCTATTGTTGGCCTCCAATTGAGCAAGTTACCACCAAAGACACAGAGTTGACATTCATAACAGTTCTCACCACAGCTGTTGTCCAGGATTTATGCAGAACATCCAAGTATAGGACTGGGTTAGCAGTTAAAGCACCTGCAAGATAAGATTCAGACAAAAATTTCACAAACCCCTTGAAATTGTCAGGGGCTTGGTTAGCATCAGTAAAAGTAAGATAGTTGGTTCCTTTTTTTGGGATTTCAGCTCTAACATTGTTGAGTGCCATTGTTGTTGAGTAAGAGTGAATGGGTAAGAAAAATTAGTGAGAAAGGATTTGAAATGAGAGAGAAATCGGTTTTGGATTGAAAAAGCTAGGTCACTTAGAGTTCTCGAAGGCGTAAGTATATGTGTATCGAGATGTCTGGGTATTTATAGTAAAAGTAAATGACTTGTCGAGAACTCAAAAATAGACGTTTGGGATTTGTCTATCAAGAAGTCATTTTGAAAAGTAAAAAACATATCGATAAGTTATTTTGTTTATTCTTGTAAAGAACTAAAAATAAACCTATCGAGATGTCTAATAAATACCCAGTTTGTCCAAAATGGACTGAATTTTTTCCAATTTTTATTTGAATAAATCAAAATAAAATCATATTAATTTTGTCAAAAATATTTTACCAAAATAATTTATTGGATTAAATTATTTCAGTTTTGAATTATAAGTCTAAAAATAAACTTGTAGAGAACTCTGTGAATTATTACTTTTAGAGAACTCTACAATGACTTATCGATAAGTCATAATAAAGCTTATCGAGAAGTCACTCGAGAAGTCAGTAAATTGACTTATCGAGAACTCACTTGAGAAGTCTTAAAATGATTTGTCGATAAGGTAATTAGACTTATCGAGAACTCAGTTCTCTATATAATTTTGATCATTTTGATTCTGCCTTGTGCTAATTTTACATATTGAAATTGTAAATCATAAATCAGGCAATTGACTTGGAATTTGAAAAATTCCAGGCTGAATTTTGAATTTTTAAAAATAAATATACAGAGATTTTTGAAATATTTATAATTCATATTTCAGTTAACTTCTAATGAATCAAATGAATTTTTATTTACTAGAAATTAATCTTCTGCAAAACATTAGCTGAGTTCTTGCCTTAGGATGAAGAATTAAGCATTCCAATTTCACCTACAAGTCTAGTGAAAGTTGTTTCATCCAAAGGTTTAGTAAAAATGACAGCTAATTGTTTTTCCATTAGAACAAAAATAAACTCAATGGTACAATTTGTAGCATGTTGTCTAATAAAATGGTACCTTACATCAATGTGCTTTGTTCTAGAATGATTAACTGGATTAGCCACAATAGATATAGCACTAGTATTGTCACACATAATTGGAATCTTGTGTAACACTAGGCCATAATCCATTAGTTGATTTCTAATCCAAAGCACTTGAGCACAGCAACTTCCAGTAGCTATGTATTGAGCCTCAGCTGTGGAAGTTGACACAAATTGTTGTTTCTTACTATAGCAGGATACAAGTCTTTGTCCAAGAAATTTATAGCTTTCAATAATGCTCTTTCTGTCAACCCTGCATCCAGCAAAATCTGCATCTGTGTATCTAACAGCTTCAAATCTAGTTCTCTTAGGATACCACAATCCCAAGTTTGGTGTTCCCTTTAAGTATCTAAAAATTCTCTTCACAACCATCAAATTTTATTCCTTTAGGCTGGCTTGATATTTTGCACACAGACATGTTGCAAACATGATGCCTGGTGTACTTGCAGTTAAGTAAAGCAATGATCCAATCATTCCTCTATAACTTGAAATATCTACACTCTTACCCTTTTTATCTTCATCCAACTTTGTTGCTGTAGACATAGGTGTAGATGCAGGTGAACAATTAGCCATGCCAAACTTTTTCAATAAATCTTTAACATACTTAGTTTGGCTGATGAAGATTCCATCGCTTCTTTGACTGACTTGAAGTCCAAGAATATAACTTAATTCCCCCATCATACTCATTTCATATTCACTCTGCATAAGCTTAGAGAATCTTTGGCAAAGCTTTTCATTTTTAGAACCAAAGATAATATCATCCACATAGTTCTAAACTAGGATCATATCATCACCATGCTTCTTGTAGAAGAGAGTCTTGTCTATGGTACCTCTAGTAAAAATATGTAAGTAAGAATTCTGACAATGTATCATACCAAGCTCTAGGTGCCTGCTTTAGTCCATATAGAGCCTTGAGTAGTTTGTACACAAAATCTGGAAATTCTGGATCATCAAAGCTAGGTGGTTATTGCACATAAACTTTTTCTTTCAATTCACCATTTAGGAAGGCACTCTTGACATCCATTTGATACACTTTGAAATTTGAATGTGCAGTAAATGCTAGAAAAATCCTTATTGCTTCAAGTCTTGCAACTGGAGCAAAAGTTTCATCATAATCAATTCCTTCTACCTGTGAATAGCCTTTTGTAACCAACCTTGCCTTATTTTTGGTAATTATACCATTTTCATCCATCTTGTTCCTGAACACCCATTTTGTTCCAATTATACTTTTGTTCTTTGGTGCAGGAACTAACTTTCAAACTTTATTTCTTTCAAACTAATTAAGCTCTTCTTACATAACATATATCCAGTCAGGATCCATTAGAGCTTCTTCATTTTTTTTGGGCTCTATTTGAGACAGAAAGCATGCATGTAGGCACTCATAAGTAGTTGCACTTCTAGTCCTTACACCAGCATTGTGATCACTTATTATTGCATTTGGATTGTGACTCATGTCCCATTTTCTGGTGTGAGTTTGTTGACTGGTGTCTTCATCATTTCCCCATTATTGATATGACTAGTAGAACCTTCTTCTCTTTCTCCCCCTGAGTTTATGCTATCAATTTCAGGTGTATGAGATGAGCTTCCATTTTCATGATTTTCTTGTTTAACAGTCTCTTCATTTGTCATCTCTTGTACATTGACTTCGTCCTCTGCATTAGAATCACTGTCAATGTTGATATTTTCAAATACAAGGGCTTTAGCTTCATTATCATCAAGGCATTCCAAGCCTGGACACTTGTCATCATCAAAAGTCACATATGTGCTTTCCATAATTTTCTATTGATCAATTATATAGACCTTGAAGGCAGTCCTCTCCGATGAATATCCCAGAAAAATTGCTTCAAAAACCTTTGAGTCAAATTTTCACACATATTCAGAGTTGTCTTTCAAAATATAATACTTGCTTCCAAACACATGAAGATGCTTTACAGTAGGCTTTCTCTTAGACATGATTGAGTAAGGTGATTTTCCATAAATCTTGTTAATTAGATATTTGTTTTGAGTGTAGCATGCAGTGTTAACAACTTCTTCCCAAAAACTAGTTGACAACTTGGCATCTTGCAGCATTGTCCTAGCAACCTCTACTAATGTTTTGTTCTTTCTCTCAACTACCCCATTTTGTTGTGGTGTTCTAGAAGCTGAGAATTCTTGAAAAATGCCTTTGTTTTTGAAGAATTCACTCAATATTACATTTCTGAATTCTGTCCCATTATCACTTCTCAATCTCTTCACACAGTTTTGATCTTCAGCATGTTTTTTATCTTCTTTATGTGCTCAATTATGATGTGTGGAGTCTCATCTTTGGAGTGCATAAATTCTACCCAACTGTACCTTGAAAAATCATCCACCATCACAAGTGCATACTTCTTTCTTGAAATTGACAAGACATTTACTGGCCCAAATAAGTCCATGTGAATAAGTTGCAAAGGTGCACTTATGAAATTCACAATTTTTGACTTGTGACTTGATCTTTTCATTTTTCCTTTCTGACAAGCTTCACACACTTCAATTTGAGCAAACTCTAATTTTGGCATGTCTCTCAATAATTTTTTCTTGACCAGAGTGTTGATTGCCTTGTAGTTCATATGTGAGAGTTTCTTATGCCATAACTTGCCTTGCTCTATAGATGCCTTAATGTAGAAGCAACAAATTCCATCCTCATTTGTTGAGTCCAAGTCTGCAGTAAACAGGCTTCATTTCCTTGCTCCTTTTAGATTAACTTCACTGGTTTTCTTGCTGATGAAGGTACAATCTTCTTTTTCAAAAAGAACTTTAAAACCTTTATCTCCAACTGGATGACACTGAGAAGATTTACTTCAAGACCAGCTACCAATGCTACATCATCAATGACAATATTTTCAGAGATAATCTTGCCATATCCCATTGCCAATCCTTTGCTGTTGTCTCCAAATGTCACTAATGGGCCATCCTTCTCCTCAAATTGTGATAACAGGGCCTTATCACCTGTCATATTCCTGGAGCATCCACTGTCTATGATCCATATGACCTTCTTCATTTTGCCCTGCATACAATAAGGATTAAGTGTGTTTAGCAACCCAAGCAATGTTGGGTACTTTCTTCTTGTTAACTGATTTGGCAGAAGTAGAGTTAGAAGTCTCAGAAAGAGTGGCATTCATAGATGTTCTTGCATTTTTCCTTTTAGTTGTAGATCTAATACTGACTTCTTTGAGATGTACTCTCAGCTTGTGGCAACTTTTCATCACTTTCAAGTTGCAAGGATGCAATCAAACTTGTCACATAATAAGTAGAGATCATTTATATTTGCTTCATTGTACTTGTATGCTCCTTCTGCTGGCTTGCTAACAGCCTTTACAAAGGTGAGTTAGATGATTTACAGAGCCACATTTTTGACATTGTTTTCTTGGAGCATCTGTAACATAAGCAAAGTTGTTGCTTTTGTTTATCCCTATATTTCCATTTCCATTTTTATTTTTCTTTCTTGCATCTTCATTTTTCACTTCCTTGATAGGTGTCTTGGAATCTTGGTTGAGCATGGGCTTTTTCTTAGCTGTGGAAGTTGGAGTTGTTTATGCATTCTTCTTCTTATTGTCTTCATCAGCAATTTCTTGCTTTATGATCAACTCTTCTTCACTGAAATCTACTACACATGCCTTGAACATAGGTGAACCAACCTTTTTTAGCATAGCTGGAACATCTTCATTTACTATTGTTTTTCCTTTACCACTTATTTATTTCTTCTTGTTGTTCAAAGCATCATAATCAAGACCAATAGCTATATTAGCACATGTGTAACACCCCAAAATCCGTGGTCGGGGATCCGGGTTGTCACGAGTTCCATTTCCCTTAATTAGACCCAATCTTAATAAACAATCAACTACTCTGTACTGTGACCCCACAATAAACACACACACCACAAGTTATAGTCTCAGAGATAAATATCCAAAAATAACACGAGTCATTTTATTCCAAAATTATATGCCATTACACCTTAAAAGGGTTTCTGAATAAATTTACAGTTCTTTGCCATTATTACAATTGATAAAGATACATAAGTCTGGTACATCAAAAGTTGAAAGCCTAGCCTATTGGTAGTTCCTACCTCAGCTACAGCGACATCAACGCCTATAGAAAACTGCGGAACGTTTTCTATCCGCTCGCGAATTGGGAGCTTGGTCCTGTTCATCTTGTCTATCTGATGTTGTGTGATGAAAGAAGAAAGCAAGGGTGAGCAACAAGCCCACCGAAATAATATGTATAATAATTAACAATATATATGAGCATTCTCATAGTACTCATGAAAGTCTTGGTCAAGAAGAAATGAATCAAGCTGATAACTTAATGCGATGAAGTCACAAAATATTCAGTATATATACATATATACTTTTCAAAATCTTGAAAGTCCTCTTCCATGCATAATACACACAGAGTTCCAGTGTATAACTGTATAAAAATATCGTTGCAACGTGATCTCATATATCTAACCTTGTCTCAACATTTTTCTGAAACCTTTGTCATTCATAAGACAATCATTTACTAGATATAAGTTTAAAAGATGAAGTTACAAGATACTCTAATATACTTATATCTTTTCTGAATACTACTTGAACTACCACCGTTCAATGTATAAATAGTTCATCCCATAGATTAAGCTACAAGACAAAACTTGTATAGAATCAATCTTTAAAATATCATCAAAATAAAATGAAGTTATGAGATACTTCATTTGATGCAAACATCATTTTGAAAACTTGACCCTGCTAACACTCAACAATCGCCCAACCGTAGCCTTTCTATCGAAGTGCTCTGGGTAGTGTTGCAGAAATATCCAATTGGATGATGAACTCATTACGGGAGTTTGCCGCGCCAGGAAGACCACTTATGATGATCAGTCGTAGTAGTGCAACCCCACCATTTTCTACATGTAGAGGAGAACCTGTCGGATTTACTTGTCAACCGAACACTGGACTCCTAAGGAATGGACCGTCTTAGCGGAACTTCCGGGCCATTTGGGCCAATATAATAAGGCTGGGCCGGCGCTACTCGACCACTTACGCCACTCCTAGTTCAGATGAAATCCATGACTTTGAAACGTAAAGCTCGTCCCCCCTTTCCCCAAGTAGAAACTTATTGATACGGCTCCACCAAGAAGTCGTATCTAGTTGGAAAGGAAAACTCACCAATATTTCCCAGGCGATGCCTGTTAATGGATTAACTTGTTCCAAGAATTTTACTTCCCGAGTTTTGGGTAAGTAATCAAAAACTCTTTTATCAAAATAGCAACCTTGTTGCGAATATAAAACACACCACAGAGCCGGGAATATAAAACACACCACAGAGCCGGATCCCTCAGGTTTCGAGCGAATATTTAAATCCCCTTTGAAAGGAAGATCTTAAATATTATAAAAATGAGTTTTTGGATCCGCTCTAACTTTTAAAATCATTTTGAAGACTCGCAAACATTTTTAAGAATGTTTGGAGTAATGCTGATTTAATAAAATAAATCAGTCCCAATATATTAGAAAATATCTGAATATTATTATTTAAATAATATTCCCATAAAGAATAATCTGTATAAAAATAATTGAAGTAGAAGTTTTAAAACTTATACTTGCAATGATTATTAAATAACTAAAGATATACTTATACGAAAGTACTATCTTTATTTGAATAATCAAAAGTGAGTTTGATCATCGACACATTATTCCTTAATAAAATAAAGAATAATAATTAGCAATTAATCGGAGTCATAAGTCCTCGAATGAATATTCAAACTAATATTCATTAATAAAATAAACGGTGCCATAAGCCCTCGAATGAATATTCAAAATAATATTCAATAATAAAATTAACGGGGTCATAAGCCCTCGAATGAATATTCAAAATAATATTCATTAATAAAATAAAGTTATCGAATAAACCTTATTTGATTCATAGTTTTAAAAACTATTCATATATATATATATATAAATATATATATATATATTATACTCGGGAGCATCGACTCCCGGTTTTAGAAAAATGTTCTCCTTTGGGTCCCCTATACTAAGGGTATATGCAAAATACCGCTTATCTCTAGCATTGGTATTATCAACTGAATCAACAGATATATGTATCAAGAATATGAAACAGACATGCATATATACCATATCACATGCTACAATATATCGCAAGAATTTGCTAATTAAACAATCATGCACTTATCACAAGATAATGCATATACATATATTTACATCACAACAACAGTATAACGGGTAGAAAACTTGCCTGAGTGCTCCCGAATAGACTTAAGCTTAGAGTGAGTCCGATAACCTATGAAAAACAACATAAGTCGGAATTAAACCCCGGTCGCTTAAGAAACTAGACTTTAACCATTTAGAGTCCTAACGTTCACTTTCGCGCTTAACGATTCACTTAAGTCGCTCGAGTACCCTCGGCTCCACCATTTTTAATAAATTAACCATTAAGGGTTTTAAGGCGATTCTTTCACGAGTGCCTTACCAACTGCCTAATACACTTTACATAAATGTTTCATACTCCAATTAGTCCTTTTAGGTCTTTAACCTATGTTTCAAAGTAAGGCGAGGGGTAATGGTTCGTTTGCGAAACGCCGTTACTTTAAACGGTCGTTTCTCCTAAACCGTACATCAGAATCAAACGAACCACATATCAAAACGAAGCTCGTAACATGAACTATCTAATCATGGAAATGGTCAAAACCTAGCAGTGAGGTCACGGGTCCTAATGTTAAGATCAAAAACAGTCTAAAGTAAATCGGACATTACGACGACTATGTTTACGCGATTACCAATTTTATTCTACTCCAAACTAACCCACAATCAACCCACAATCACAACCCAATCAAAAATCCATCCATACTTCACCATAACAGCCCCAACAACTCAAAATTATCAATTTATACTATTCTCAAACATGAATTTAAACTATACTTAAGTTCATTAATCAATACTCCAAGAATTACAACTCCAAAACATTACAACACCAACTATCCTCTACATTCACAACAAACAAGCCTCTCATGAACTATAACAACATAACTAAACCTAATACTCAAGTAAAGTTAAGGTTTGGAGGGGTTATACCTTCCTTGGAGAGTGGAGAATCAAGTAATTAGCTTGGAATCACCCTTAAAAGTCCTTATCCAAGCTTAATCTAAACAAAACTTCAAGAACAAAAATTTTAGTTCTTGAAAAACACTATTGACCATCTTCTTCCATGATTTTTAGGAAGAGATTGTGAATGATTTAGGAGCTAAAACTTGGAGGATAGCTATATCTACGCATAAGGAGTCTTAGATAATTACCTTGCTAATTAACAAAGCTTGGAACTAGGATTTTGATTTTTCTTTCTTTGGAAAAGAAGAAAAGCCGAGAGCTTTGATGAAGAAGATGAAATAATTTTGTGTTTTGGTGAAAATGAAATGTTTTGGCTTGGTTGGTTGACAATTTGATTTGTTTTGTTTTGTTTTATTACCTTTTACCATGATAACTTTTGTGTGGTTCTAATTCAACCAACAACACACTTTGCTTGGTCATGCTTATGTCACCATGTGATGTCACCCTCCCACCTTTGTCCTCTTCTTATGGGTTTGATGACATCATCCCCACTAATCTCTTTGATTAGCTTCTAATTACTTGCCTAATGACCGCTGATCTGTTATACGGTTCGCTTAACTTTCGTTTTCGTTTATCGTTTGAGGGATCATAACCGGGATCTTATTACTTAGGTTTCCTTAACCTTTCTCAATACATTATATTCCTTTTATGATCCTCTCTTATAATCCTTGAATTTAAATCCTTTTTATTCTGTTACCTTATACTCAATTCTTTCTGTATCTGGTAGATTTCCGGGAAAAATCAAAGTGTTCGGATTTGGATTCTGACGATCTTTACATACACTTATATACCACATAGAGTACTAATAATATCCCAGAAGATCAATAAAAGAACCCCTACATAGTGCGGCATGAAAAGTTTTCTTATTCAGCAAAACACTATTCATAAGGGTTTCAAAAATTCCAAAAATTGGGGTTATTACAGTCTCCCCTCCTTAAAAGGATTCCGTCCCGGAATCAGATAGAAAATGAGTAGGGATACTTTCTTAGCATTGCACTTTCTAATTCTTACGTAATTTTTCCACATTGTGGTTCTACCATCGAACTCTGACTAGTTTGATAACCCTTCTCCTAACCACTTATTCCTTTTCAATCTAGAACCCTTCCTAGTTGCTCCATATAGGTTACGTCTGGTTGCATGTCTATGCGCTCATATGCCCCTATTTGTCTGGCATCCGAATTACACTTCCTTAACATTGATACGTGGAACACGTTATGAACTTGCTACATGTTCGGGGGTAGGGCTAGCTCATATGCTAACTTCCCAATACGTCTTAATATATCTAAAGGTCCAACAATTTGTGGACTTAGCTTTCCTTTCTTTCCGAACCTCATCAATCCTTTCCAAGGGACACCTATAACATTACTAGGTCCCCTATTTCATACTCTTTGTCCTTTTGAGTCAAATCAGCATACCTCTTATGTCCATCTTGGGTTACTACCAGCCGTCCTCTGATTAGATCTATTACATCCCTGGTTCGTTGGACTACTGCGGGTCCGAGCATCTTGCGCTCTACAACTTCATCCTAACATAAGGGAGATCGACATTGTCTTCCCTCAAGGATCTCATAAGGCGACATCTCGATAATGACATACGATCTATTATCGTGAGAAAACTCAATCCGCGTTAAGTGATCATTCCAAATTCTTTCAAGTCTATTGCACAGACTCTCATTATAGCTTTTAGCATTAGAGCTTTTGCTTCTCAATACCCATTATTTTCCAGTTCGTAATCGCTACTACCTTCCGTTCCTAATATTATACTGGTTATACTTTTGCTCGTTAGCGTTCTATAACCTTTTAATATCCACGTCAACCTTAGTATCACGAATGTGTTTCCATTCCGAATACCACCATAACTTTTACTACTCCTTTTTCAGTTGTTTCTATTTTCCAAAATTTGATCAGTCATATAGAAGTAAAGGAATGTGTTGAGAGATCACTATGATCATGAACACTTGTTCTATTGCATAGTTAGTACAGAAGGTGGTCAGCCTTTAGTACTTGACAAGTAATTAAACAACATGTGGTATCCTACTAGGCTTCTATCACACAGATAGATAGTCATTCGGCAATACCTCCCCTTCTGGAAGGGTAGTTCTTCTCAGCTTACATGAAATGAAAAGAAGAGAAAAGAATGGACTGAAGAGAATTGTATATACGTAAAAAAAAATTATTGCCATAAAATATCTGGCTTGGAATCTACCTTTGAACTATAGAGGTTTGTCATAGGAGAATAAAACATATATGTATTTATATCAACATCAAGTATTATAGCATCATATTTCACATGCCTAAATATTTTGCTACTCCGCCCATCCTTCTATGGACCCATGCTCTTCCTCGAGTTTATACTCAATCACCTTTGAAACTCCCTCATCATCGAAAATCGAATCTGGGGTCTCATTCCAGACATCATCGTTACTAGAATTCTATGCTTACATCGCAACCTTCCTCGTATAGTAATATGACTTTCTATTGATAAGAAGGAATAAATATTCAATAGGTAAATAATCGACCTAGTTTTTCTATCAAAGATAACTTATACGTCAACACGACCCGATTAGTGGTACTCAATCTCAACATCCATTCCAATACAACTCTCACGGTTGTAATCAGCTCATTACTCGTAGAATCATTGCTGCATTACTATGGTCCACCACTGACCTACTGTCGTCATTCACTTTCCATGAAATCTTAATATCTAACCATACGGAGTCCATACATGTCGTATAGAATTCTTCTAAGGAGTTAACATAATCACCAATCATAATTCATGAAGAACACTCCAAATTCTGACATACTTTCATGACATGAAGCAGATAAAATTGCAGAAGAGTTTCAATCAAAGCAACGATAGCAGGTTAATACCATTCTTAATCATATGCCTTAAATAAAAGACTTAACTCAAAGGTTCGTCTAGTCCTTTTTGAAACATGGTCCTGGCTTATCTCAAGATAGTACCTTCTGAGACAGATAGCCCGCTCATGGCGATTACACGAATTAAACCTTTACCAACTACTATTACGGTTGGGTATTGCACAGTCATCAGAAGGAATGTTAATCTTCAAAACCATAATACTACCTTCACAGCTTTTACCATCATCACTGTATTCCTTTGGCACAAGCGCCTATAATTATCCTCTTACCTTTAAAGTGTCGGCCACCTCTTTGGCCTTTCCTGATAGTAAAATTTCCTTACAGTCAAAGTCATTTTAACCACCTCCAAATAAATTTTCTACCTCATTTCAATCACTGCTTATGTGAAGATGTTTTCCTTAAAATCTGATGAGTAAAAAAAAAATATCACCATTTTTCCATAAGTTATTGCCTCAGTCTTTAGAGGTTAATCACTGTCACGACTGACTCTCAATCATACTTAGAACATCTTTTATCTTAGGTCCTAATTGCCCTGAACAATTTCGACCTTTACTGGTTCGATCCATACTTTCTCGTGGTTTAACACGTGCCCCACTTGGCATCATTATAATTACGTCGTATTTCCTTTATCAACATTTCTATTCTTGAGAATTTTGAATATTACCTTTCTCCTTGTAAAACCTCTAAGGTTATCCTTGAATCGTTCCTCCTGTATTCCCTAGATACAGGGCATATCAAAATACCATTTACTAATACTAGAACCATTGTCTATGTACTTCTGAAAAAATTTCTCTACTGATCTTTAAAGGTTGTTATTACCTTAATCCTTTCTAATTCAAACTGTCAAAACTCATACTATCCCTATTAAGGGTGAAATGCCAACCTTTATGCATTCCCCTAGGATTCATTTTAAGTTACCGATGTTCTATCCTTAATTCCACCTTTAAAAAGGTACATGCATCCTTCCATGGATAATCAAGTCATATATCCCTGATAAGGGTGTCTTATTCAATCATTCCCACCTCGATAGTATATGCCTAATTTCATAATAACATCTGTATTTAAAATGAGGTCAATCAATATGGCCTCCAAAAGATAACAACGGTTATCCGCTTTTCTTGCCTAATTTGGTAACGATAACAAGGATGTTCTGGAAGATATTGGTCGTGTTCAATATGAACTTTTTCTTAATAATCCCTTATTTACTTTTGTCGTTTATCTCAACAGTCATCTCAATGTTGGGATATCTTTCATACCTGGCGTCTCCCTTTCTGGGTATCAAGCTACCAGTCTTACACTTCACATTCTTGAAGGTCACTTCCTTCATCCAATTTTCCTAATTTCTTACTTTCTTGTCTCCTTAGTCTATCCGCGTCTCATTATTTATCCTTCGAACTATCTCAAGGTTTCCTCGAATCCTCCCAACTTTCAGGGAATAAAATATATGTATCTCTTATGCCTTCAACCATCCATTTTTAACTCATGGTGAATCACCCTCATCCTGACGATTACATACTTTTCTATTTCTATTGCTATGAATCTTTAGGGTTTCCTCATACCCAACTCCCTTATCATTCCTCAAACTCTATTTCCTTTATATTCCTTTCCACTTCAATTCCTTTTTATTTTCCTTTCTCTTATCATTATTTCATGAACCAACACAACATAAGCATTGATTTCAAACATCCCGTCATTCTGGATTCGTGTCCTCAGAAGGAATCTTGACAACTTTTACAATCTTAGATTCATAATTCATCATATTCGTCCGCTTTTGTTCTAGCTCCAAAGCTTTTACACTATCTCCTTATCCTTGGGAATGACTTTCCCGAAAACAATTGACTAAACTTTAATCAGTTTATCATAACCTCTGGCTCTGTGCCTTTCTTGGCCTTTCACCAGCGGTGGCCCTTCTCTTAGGAGGGTAAGTGACAAAAATAGTCTTTTGTGATTCGTCAATCATTTAGAATCTCAAATGATTCCTATATTTCCTTTAGCCAGGCTCTTGCCTCGACTGGGTCAGCTTGTTCCTTGGAACTCTAAGGGCTTAGCGACTTAAAGGTCCTGAAAGAATTTCACACCACATTGTTTCCTCAAGGTGGTGGTTAGGGGTAAAAGTATAAGTTTTGTTTTAGGTAGGTCCATGGATTGCCCAATAGGAGTACCAACCTGGTTCTTCCTATCTTACTCGACTTCTGTTTTCTCAGTCTAAATATTTCTTCCCATTCCCCATAATTGGGGTAATCTTTTAATTTAAAATCCTCATTTTCCACTTCATTATATTCTGGGTTCCTTATATCTTAATTACGACCTCCCTGATTATCACATTCAAGGTTTGCCCCTAATCTTATTCCTCATGGGGGCATAATGCTTGGAAAAAAAATTTGAGAATCTCTGGATATTTGTCTTATTTGCTTTGCTTAAGTCTTTCCCTCGTTCCGTCCTTGCATGATTGCAAATTATGAATTCTCAAGTTCTATAAACTTCATGACACTCTCTTAAGTGTTAATAGTGCAATTAACAATATGAACTTATCACAGACAGACTAATCCAAACTGAAATTAACGAATATATACACAACCATTTGTTCGAGGGTACAACAACTGAACACATTAAAGAGAATTACATCATTTGATCTGATCGCTTCTATCCCAAAAGTACTACCATAGATAATCATCTAGTCATTAAAACTAATCATTCATAACTTAGGCTAATCCTCCAAAAGCGGTGCTACATGAAACCCTTGTCTGATCGCTGTGGCTCTGCACACTACCATGGATCAAGAAATACGGGCACGCACGACATCCCTAACCTGCTCCATCACAGAGGTGATGAGTTCTAAGATAGTTACAAGTAGAGCTGGATCAATCTGACCGTCAAGATGGCCTCTAGCTGTAACACGGGTGGTAGCCTCAATCCTTTCCATGTTATGAGCTAATCCTGCCGGAAGTACCCCGCCCTCAATCCTTGGTGCAGTAAGTCGATCCAACAGATCACTCCTAACATTACGGGCCTCAGACAGGCCACCCAAAGTCATGTAATAATCGGCGATAAGAGAAGCCTGAGTGGTTGCATCTAGCAGTCCATGGGGTGCAGGTGGTGCAGGCCCAGGGGATCCAAATGGATAACCAAGCACGGTATCAGGTGACAATGGTGCAGGAGATAAATGTGGCATTTCCTCAGTAGGTGCTGGGCTCTGTACAGGGGAGGGAACAAGAATTGGTGGAACCTCATGGATGTCTTCAGGAACCTCGGGAAGAGGGTCTGATACTGGTATAATTGGTGTCATGGAAGGCCCCACTCCTTCTGCACTCATTAACCTTTGTGCCCTTGGTAACTCTTCATCCTCTAGTGCCACCCTCGCGGCCATTCTTGCTCTGGTAGTCGCCCTGACTACGGTCATCAATTCCTCAGCGGTCCTCTCTTCATTCTCGTCAGGATCCTCCACGAGATCCTCCTCGGCAACAATCCCTTCGGGATAACATCCTCAACCGCAGCATTCTCAATATGAATTTCATCCGGTCCCTCGTTAGGGTACTCTATCAGATTCATAATTTGATCTCCAACATGTAATAAAACATCCTCATGCTGATGCTCCTGAACCTCAGGGTTCGGTGCCCTGCTGCCCTATACGAGAACGAACTATGTTACTATCATAATATTTATAAGGGTTCCCGTAAGGGTTTTAATTGTCAATACTACGTTAAGTAGTCCGACCATGAACTTGGCAAGAGTTCTTATTATCTGAGTGAACTTATTATCTTAACGTCACATCATCTCTGAGGTTTATAACGCTTGGCTCTGATACCATTTCTGTAACACCCCCAAATCCGGGGTCGGGGATCTGGGTTGTCACGAGTTCCATTTCCCTTAATAACACCCAATCTTAATAAACAATCAGCTACTCTGTACTATGACCCCACAATAAACACACACACCACAAGTTATAGTCTCAGAGATGAATATCCAAAAATAACACGAGTCATTTTATTCCAAAATTATATGCCATTACACCTTAAAAGGGTTTCTGAATAAATTTACATTTCTTTGCCATTATTACAATTGATAAAGATACATAAGTCTGGTACATCAAAAGTTGAAAGCCTAGCCTATTGGTAGTTCCTACCTCAGCTACAGCGACATCAACGCCTATAGGAAACTGCGGAACGTTTCCTATCCGCTCGCGAATTGGGAGCTTGGTCCTGTTCATCTTGTCTATCTGATGTTGTGTGATGAAAGAAGAAAGCAAGGGTGAGCAACAAGCCCACCGAAATAATATGTATAATAATTAATAATATATGAGCATTCTCATAGTACTCATGAAAGTCTTGGTCAAGAAGAAATGAACCAAGCTGATATCTTAATGCGATGAAGTCGCAAAATATTCAGCATATATACATATATACTTTTAAAAATCTTGGAAGTCCTCTTCCAGCATAATACACACAGAGTTCCAGTGTATAACTGTATAAAAATATCGTTGCAAGGTGATCTCATATATCTAACCTTGTCTCAACGTTTTTCTGAAACCTTTGTCATTCATAAGACAATCATTAACTAGATATAAGTTTAAAAGATGAAGTTACAAGATACTCCAATATACTTATATCTTTTCCGAATACTACTTGAACTACCACCGTTCAATGTATAAATAGTTCATCCCATAGATTAAGCTACAAGAAAAAACTTGTATAGAATCAATCTTTAAAATATCATCAAAATAAAATGAAGTTATGAGATACTTCATTTGATGCAAACATCATTTTGAAAACTTGACCCTGCCAACACTCAACAATCGCCCAACCGTAGCATTTCTATCGAAGTGCTCTGGGTAGTGTTGCAGAAATATCCAATTGGATGATGAACTCATTACGGGAGTTTGCCGTGCCAGGAAGACCACTTACGATGATCAGTCATAGTAGTGCAACCCCACCATTTTCTACATGTAGAGGAGAACCTGTTGGATTTACTTGTCAACCGAACACTGGACTCCTAAGGAATGGACCGTCTTAGCGGAACTTCCAGGCCATTTGGGCCAATATAATAAGGCTGGGCCGGCGCTACTCGACCACTTACGCCACTCCTAGTTCAGATGAAATCCATGACTCTGAAACGTAAAGCTCGTCCCCCCTTTCCCCAAGTAGAAACTTGTTAATACGGCTCCACCAAGAAGTCGTATCTAGTTGGAAAGGAAAACTCACCAATATTTCTTAGGCGATGCCTGTTAATGGATTAACTTGTTCCAAGAATTTTACTTCCCGAGTGTTGGGTAAGTAATCAAAAACTCTTTAATCGAAATAGCAACCTTGTTGCGAATATAAAACACACCACAGAGCCGGATCCCTCAGGTTTCAAGCGAATATTTAAATCCCCTTTGAAAGGAAGATCTTAAATATTATAAAAATGAGTTTTGGGATCCGCTCTAACTTTTAAAATCATTTTGAAGACTCGCAAACATTTTTAAGAATGTTTGGAGTAATGCTGATTTAATAAAATAAATCAGTCCCAATATATTAGAAAATATCTGAATATTATTATTTAAATAATATTCCCATAAAGAATAATCTTTATAAAAATAATTGAAGTAGAATTTTTAAAACTTATACTTGCAATGATTATGAAATAACCAAAGATATACTTATACGAAAGTACTATCTTTATTTGAATAATCAAAAGTGAGTTTGATCATCGACACATTATTCCTTAATAAAATAAAGAATAATAATTAGCAATTTATCGGAGTCATAAGTCCTCGAATGAATATTCAAACTAGTATTCATTAATAAAATAAACGGAGTCATAAGCCCTCGAATGAATATTCAAAATAATATTCAATAATAAAATTAACGGGGTCATAAGCCCTCGAATGAATATTCAAAATAATATTCATTAATAAAATAAAGTTATCGAATAAACCTTATTTGGTTCATAGTTTTAAAAACTATTCACAACAACAGTATAACGGGTAGAAAACTTGTCTGAGTGCTCCCGGATAGAATTAAGCTTAGAGTGGGTCCGATAACCTATGAACAACAACATAAGTCGGAATTAAACCCTGGTTGCTTAAGAAACTAGACTTTAACCATTTAGAGTCCTAACGTTCACTTTCGCGCTTAACGATTCACTTAAGTCGCTCGAGTACCCTCGGCTCCACCATTTTTAATAAATTAACCATTAAGGGTTTTAAGGAGATTCTTTCGCAAGTGCCTTACGAACTGCCTAATACACTTTACATAAATGTTTCATACTCCAATTAGTCCTTTTAGGTCTTTAACCTATGTTTCAAAGTAAGGTGAGGGGTAATGGTTCATTTGCGAAACGCCGTTACTTTAAACGGTCGTTTCTCCTAAACCATACATCGGAATCAAACGAACCACATATCAAAACGAAGCTCGTAACATGAACTATCTAATCATGGAAATGCTAAAAACCTAGCAGTGAGTTCACGGGTCCTAATGTTAAGAGCAAAAACAGTCTAAAGTAAATCGGACATTACGACGGCTATGTTTACGCGATTACCAATTTTATTCTACTCCAAACCAACCCACAATCAACCCACAATCACAACCCAATCCAAAATCCATCCATACTTCACCATAACAGCCCCAACAACTCAACATTATCAATTTATACTATTCTCAAACATGAATTTAAACTATACTTAAGATTAATCAATACTCCAACAATTACAACTCCAAAACATTACAACACCAACTATCCTCTACATTCACAACAAACAAGCCTCTCATGAACTATAACAACATAACTAAACCTAATACTCAAGTAAAGTTAGGGTTTGGAGGGGTTATACCTTCCTTGGAGAGTGGAGAATCAAGTAATTAGCTTGGAATCACCCTTAAAAGTCCTTATCCAAGCTTAATCTAAACAAAACTTCAAGAACAAAAATTTTAGTTCTTGAAAGACACTATTCACCATCTTCTTCCATGATTTTTAGGAAGATATTGTGAATGATTTAGGAGCTCAAACTTGTAGGATAGCTATATCTATGCATAAGGAGTCTTAAATAATTACCTTGCTAATTAACAAAGCTTGGAACTAGGATTTTGATTTTTCTTTCTTTGGAAAAGAAGAAAAGCCGAGAGCTTTGATGAAGAAGATGAAATAATTTTGTGTTTTTGGTGAAAATGAACTGTTTTGGCTTGGTTGGTTGACAATTTGATTTGTTTTGTTTTGTTTTATTACCTTTTACCATGGTAACTTTTGTGTGGTTCTAATTCAACCAACAACACACTTTGCTTGGTCATGCTTATGTCACCATGTGATGTCACCCTCCCACCTTTGTCCTCTTCTTATTGGTTTGATGACATCATCCCCACTAATCTCTTTGATTAGCTTCTAATTTCTTGCCTAATGATCGCTGATCTGTTATACGGTTCGCTTAACTTTCGTTTTCGTTTATCGTTTGAGGGATCATAACCGGGATCTTATTACTTAGGTTTCCTTAACCTTTCTCAATACATTATATTCCTTTTATGATCCTCTCTTATAATCCTTGAATTTAAATCCTTTTTATTCTGTTACCTTATACTCAATTCTTTCTGTATCTGGTAGATTTCCGAGAAAAATCAAAGTGTTCGGATTTAGATTCTGACGATCTTTACATACATTTATATACCACATAGAGTACTAATAATATCCCAGAAGATCAATAAACGAACCCCTACATAGTGCGGCATGAAAAGTTTTCTTATTCAGCATAATCAGCAAAACACTATTCATAAGGGTTTCAAAAATTCCAAAAATTGGGGTTATTACAACATGGCTTGTTCTTCTCATGGTATCGTCCAACCAACTCAAATGCATTCCTAAAAGATTTCAACTTGACTTTATTCTTTTCTAGCTTCTCCCTTAACACTGCTTCAATCTCATTTGCACAATTGAGCTTGTTCTTTAGATATGCATTTTCTTGCTTCACAACTTCAAGCTCTACCAACAACAATTCAGTTTCTTGTTTCTAATTTTCAAGCTTCTCATTGATCTTTGTTAGTCTACTAACTTCCTCATTAGTTGCAACCATACTTGTATGAATGTTAAACATTTATGTGCTCATCTTTTCAATAGTTTCCTTATATTGACTCACATTTAAATCAATGGTGGTAAGAGTTGGTACATGAGCTTTTGATGAGGATGACTCTCCTTGCTCCAAGGCCATAAATGAATAATTCCCAACTTCTTCATCTTCATCATTATCAGAATCGTCCCAACTCTTTCTCTCTGCAATATAGGTTTTGCTTTACTGTTTCCTCAGAAGAGTGTTAAGTGGCATTTATGTCCACTTAGAATGCTCTATAAAGGCTTGAATTGGTGTTTGGTACTCGAGTTATTTGTGTATTTGATGTGGTTTTGTAGTGTTTTTGCATTTCAGGCATATAACAAGAATCAAGGTAATTTAGCATTATTTTGGTGCTAAATTGTTGCTAGGAGTATGTCTAAGAAGATTGCTCGTGAAAAGACCAACTCAAACCAGCAAGAAAATAAAAAAGTAGAAATTTTTCCAGAGAGTCGCCCCGCCCGCGCTGTAGTAGCGCGAGGCCGCTCCAGGATGCAGAGTTGCAGCGCGCCTGCGCAGGTGAAGCGCGCGACCGCGCTAGGTCGGGATCACAGAATCCTGATTCTACTCTAATTTTGATCAGCTGGATTTCTAATCTGCATGGGCAGCTATATAAACAGAACTTATGATCGCTTTTAACAAGAAGACATACCAGAGTTTAAGGAGAAGGCGTAAGAAGACCATATAACACAATTCAATCAAGGCGAAGAGCATCTAGTTTATTCTTGTAATTATTTATTTTAAGTAGTATCTTGGATGCTAGTTTTCTTTTTTGTGAACCTATACTCTTGTTACGTACTTCGTTTTATTATTTATTCAGTATAAAGACTACGTTCATTATATGTTTTCATCGGAACCCACGTTGATGATGAGTCCAATTATGGGCTAATCATTATCGTGGGGTTCTAGCGGATTTACTTATGGATTTCTTTAGTTAATTTATTTCGATACCTTAGTGTGTGGTGATTGTATGATAACCTAGTATTGGTTGTGCTTATTCGTCTTTTGAGCGTCACGAACTTATAATATAGCGTGTTAATCTCTAATGAAGCGAAAGTGAATATAGGGATTTAGAACTTGCCATGCTAGCATAGGTTCATGTATTTGATATGCATGATTTGTAGGTAATTTTAACCATCATACTTGCCCTATGTAATCATGATAGATAACTTGTACGTTAAACCATTCTGTTGTCAAATTCTATACACATATAGGGTCTTAATATAATTGGTGTCTATTCAGCTTCTATCTCTTTTGTGGATGTCTGGTAGTTGGGTATTCGTACAACGAAAGCTGGCATTTATCAGTTTTGTATTATCTGATTAGTGTTATCACCATTACATGCTAAGGTAAAGAACAAAAAGGCTATTGAATGAAGTAGTAAAGAAGTTAGAATCCCATGTTTATGTCATATAGTAAAACAATCCTTTTCAATCTCTTAGTTAATGTTCTTTAGTATAACCTCTTAAGTTAATTGTAGTTATAAACAATCTCAACTTGTGATCATCTTAGCATTGAATAATAACCATAACATTGTTGCATAAGTACATCGATTAAAATTAACCTAAATCGGTCTCTGTGGGAATGAACTATAATTAATTCTATATTACTTGTGATCGTGTATACTCGCATGAATATTAGTGCGTGTTTTCGTCCTAACAAGTTTTTGGCGCCGCTGCCGGGGACTCGGTGTAAATATTTATTTTATGTGTTTGTCATCAATGTTCGTTTAAGTTCAGTGACTCAGATATTGTTACTTAATTATTCCCTTATCTTATTTCAGGTACTCTAACGAGCGTGTATGCTTACGCGTTCTCGGTCTCGTAAGAGAACACTGGATAAGGCTGGGGAAGAAGTCGTAGTAGCTAAGGAAGTTTTCAAAGAAGTTCTTGTAGAGGAGAAAGTTGAAGAAGAAATTTTAGTTGAGAAAGAAGAAAAAGCTCTTGTTGTAATTGGTGAACCAGAAGCGAATCCAAAGGCTTTGATGGACTATTCTCAACCAAAGATCAATGATATTCAGTCTAACATTGTCAGACCATCCATCACGGCTAACACTTTTGAAATCAAGGCTAGCACGATTCAGATGATACAAAATTCAGTTCAGTTTGGGAGCTTTCTTATAGAAGATCCCAATATGCACATCAGAGATTTCATCGAGATCTGCGACACCTTCAAGTTCAATGGAGTGTCTGAAGATGCTATAAAGCTAAGGTTGTTCCCATTCTCTCTGAGGGATAAAGCTAAGAGCTGGTTACATTCTCTACCACCAGACTCTATCACTAAATGGGAAGATCTGGCTCAAAAGTTTCTTACTAAGTTCTATCCTATGGCGAAGACAACTGCAATCAGAAATGCTCTTACTCAGTCTGTACAGCAGTATGGAGAGTCTTTGTGTGAGGCTTGGGAGCGGTATAAAGAGATGCTTAGAAAGTGTCCTCACCATGGGATGCCTAACTGGATGATCTTTAACTGCTTCTATAATGGTTTGGGTGCTACTTCTAGACCGATGCTTGATACAGCATCAGGAGGAGCCTTATGGGCTAAAAGCTATGATGAAGCATATGAATTGATTGAACTGATGGCTGCTATTGAATACCATAATCCTTCTTAGAGACTACCTTGAGGCAAGGTAGCAGGAATTCTGGAGGTGGATGCAGCTACTGATATAGCTGCTTAGCTTAAGGCTTTGACGATGAAGGTGGATTCATTGGCTAATTATGGAGTTAATCAGATCACTAGTGTCTGTGAGCTTTGTTCTGGTGCGCATAAGATAGAGCAGTGTACTATTTCTAGTGAATCGGATCAGTTCATGAGCAACTTTCAGAGATCGCAATAGCCAGTTCCAGCCACCTATCATCCCAACAGCCGCAATTATCCTAATTTCAGTTGGAGCAATTCTCAGAATGCGGTTCAGCAGCCTTATCAGCAGTATGCAGCAAAGCAATTCAACCCTCCTGGTTTTCAGTAACCGCAATATGCATCAAGACAACAACTCCATCTTCAACAGTCTAATGAAAAATCTGAATTGGGGGAGTTGAGGCTCATGTGCAAGAGCCAAGCAGTTTCTATTAAGACCTTGGAGAATCAAATTGGGCAAATTGCCAATGCCTTACTAAATCGTCAACCTGGTACAGTCCCTAGTGACACTGAAGTGCCAGGAAAGATGGAAGCTAATGAGCAGGTAAAGGCAATTATATTGAGGTCTGGGAAGGTTGCAAATCCTGAACACTCTCAAGTTCCAGAAGAAGAAGCTGTGGCTGAAGAAGAAGTGCAGAAGGAAGCAGAAGTGGAACCAAGGAAGACTACTATTGAACACCCTCCTCCTAAGGGTAATACAGGGGAGAAACAAATCTATCCTCCACCTCCTTTTCCTAAGAGGCTGTAGAAAAAAAAGCTGGATAAGCAGTTCGAGAAGTTTCTGGAGGTGTTCAAGAAACTTCATATTAACATACCTTTTGCTGAAGCCCTTGAACAGATTCGTATTTATGCGAAGTTTATGAAAGGTATTCTCTCTCGGAAGGTGAAGCTTGATGACTTAGAGACCGTCGCTCTCACGGAGGAGTGCAGTGTTGTGCTGCAACAGAAGTTGCCTCCAAAACTTAAAGATCCTGGATGCTTCACTATTCCTTGCACTATCGGAAACTTGTCATTCGACAAGTGTTTATGTGATTTGGGAGCTAGCATCAACTTGATGCCTTTTTCTGTTTTCAAGAAATTGGATTTACCTGATCCAAAGCCTACTTATATGACCTTGTAGTTGGCCGATCGCTCTATTACATATCCACGAGGCATTATGGAGGATGTTTTGGTCAAGGTTGATAAACTCATCTTTTCTGTTGATTTTGTAATTCTTGATTTCAAGGAGGATAAGAAGATTCCCATAATCTTGGGAAGACCATTCTTGGCTACTGGCCAAACCTTGATAGATGTGCAGAAGGGTGAGCATACTATACGAGTGTTGGATCAGGATGTGATATTCAATATTTTTAATGCTATGAAATTCCCGACTGAAAATAAGGAGTGCTTAAAGGTAGAGTTGGTCAATTATGTGGTTACTTCAGAACTTGATCAAATGTTAAGGTCTGATGCCTTAGAGAAGGCCTTATTGAGGAATTCAGATAGTGAAGATGACAAATGTGATGAGCAGTTGCAATATATGAATGCTTCTCCCTGGAAGCGAAGGCTGGATATGCCTTTTGAATCTTTTAGAATGGAGGAGCTAAACAAATCTCCAAAGCGCCTCAAGCCTTCTATTGAGGAAGCTCCGGTACTTGAGCTTAAACCATTATCTAAACACTTAATGTATGCTTTTTTGGGTGATGCATCTACTTTTCCTGTTATTATTGCATCTGACCTTTCAAGTAGTGATGAGAAAAAACTCTTAAGAATTCTGAGAGAGTTCAAATCGGCAATTGGATGGACTATAACAGATATTAAGGGAATCAACCCTTTTTATTGCATGCATAAAATTCTGCTAGAGAAAGGTAGCAAGCCTACTGTTAAGGAACAAAGACGGCTTAATCCAATCATGAAGGAAGTTGTGAAGAAGGAAATTCTCAAATGGAGAGATGCAGGGATCATCTACCCTATTTCTGACAGTTCTTGGTTGAGTCCAATTCAGTGCGTGCCAAAGAAAGGAGGTATCACAGTTGTTGCTAATGAGAAGAATGAGATCATCCCTACTCGAATAGTCACGGGGTGGAGAGTTTGCATGGATTACAGGAAACTAAACAAGGCCACAAGGAAGGATCACTTCCCTCTTCAGTTTATTGATCAGATGTTTGACAGCCGTGGAATGGCAGTCTCGTAATATCCCCTCCGTCTCACAGAACGGGATACATCTCCTGATGATCTGGTCAGCTCCCTGTCTAAACAAATATGGTTCATCCCACATATACCACTTCACCTCATGCAGAAACTTCTTCTTTTGCGCGGATGTCAAATTAGGAGGCATTATATTACTGACAAGATAGTTTACAATATCTGCAAACCATGGTTCTTCCTCCTGAATTGCAAACAACTGCTCATCCGGAAAAGATTCATTGATTAACGTCCTATCTTGTGAAGTAGAATCGGGATTCTCCAACCTAGAGAGATGGTCAGCTACTTGATTCTCAGTACCTTTTATATCTTTGATCTCTAACTCAAATTCTTGAAGTAAAAGCACCCAATGAATGAGTCTCGGCTTCGAATCCTTCTTAGAAACCAGATAGCGAATAGCTGCATGATCAGTGAATACTGTCACTTTCGTACCAAGCAGATAAGATCGAAATTTCTCAAAGCCAAAGACTATAGCCAAAAGCTCCTTCTCAGTAGTGGTGTAGTTCAATTGGGCCCCATTTAAAGTCTTACTCGCATAGTAGACCACATGGAAGAGATTTTTCTTGCGCTGTCCCAGAACTGCACCTACCGCATAATCACTCGCATCACACATCATCTCAAACGGTTCTGTCCAATCTGGTGCTGTAATAACTGGTGCCGTGATCAAACTCCCCTTGAGAGTCTCGAATGCTGCCAAACATTCATCATCAAATTTGAAAGGCACATCTTTCTCAAGTAAATTGCACAACGGCTTAGATATCTTTGAAAAGTCCTTGATGAATCGCCGATAAAAACCCGCATGACCGAGAAAACTACAGATTCCTTTCACCGAATTAGGTGGGGGAAGATTTTCAATGACTCCCACCTTGGCCTTGTCCACCTCCAGACCTTTGCTAGAGACCTTATGCCCAAGGATAATGCCTTCACGCACCATAAAATGACATTTCTCCCAATTAAGCACCAAATTAGTTTCCACGCATCTTTTGAGTACGGCGCGCAGATTATTCAAACATTCATCATATGAGTGTCCAAAGACGGAGAAGTCATCCATGAACACTTCGACGTTATTTCCAATCATGTCAGAGAATATAGCCATCATACATCTCTGATAGGTGGCCGGTGCGCCATATAACCCAAACGAAACTCTACGAAAAGCAAATGTGCCAAATGGACAAGTGAAGGTAGTCTTTTCCTGATCCTCTGGTGCAATACAAATCTGATTATACCCGGAATAACCATCCAGAAGACAAAAATACTCATGTCCCGCCAATCTGTCAAGCATTTGATCAATGAATGGGAGAGGGAAGTGATCCTTCCTTGTGGCTTTGTTCAATTTTCTATAATCCATGCATACTCTCCATCCTGTAACTGTTCGAGTAGGGATGAGCTCATTCTTTTCATTTGCGACCACAGTGATACCTCCTTTCTTAGGTACACATTGTACAGGGCTCACCCACGAGCTGTCAGAAATAGGATAAATGATGCCTGCATCTAGCCATTTCAGAATTTCTTTCTTCACCACCTCCTTCATGATGGGATTCAGTCTTCGCTGCTGTTCCACAGTTGGCTTACTTCCTTCCTCTAGCAGAATTTTATGCATACAATATGAAGGACTTATCCCCTTGATGTCTGCTATGGTCCATCCTATAGCCGATTTGAATTCTCTCAAAATCCTTAAGAGCTTGTCTTCCTCACTACCTGAAAGGTCAGCTGAAATAATAACAGGTAACGTAGATGAATCACCTAAAAAAGCATACCTCAAGTGTTCAGGTAATGGTTTAAGCTCCAAGGTAGGTGCGTCCTCTATTGATGGTTTGAGCTTCCCTTCAGCATTCTTAAGGTCAGAAGTACCAAGAGATTCAAATGGTATGTCGAGCTTTCGCTTCCATGGAGAAGCGTTCAGATATTGTAATTGCTCGTTGCTATCTTCATCATCGCTGTCAAAATCCCCCACTAAGGCCTTTTCCAATGCATCAGACATTAGCATGTGATCGAGTTCCGAAGTAACCGCAGAATCAATCACATCCACTTTTAAGCACTGCTCATCTTCTGTAGGGAATTTCATTGCCTTGAATACGTTGAAGGTCACATCCTGATCTTGGACCTGCATAGTAAGTTCCCCTTTTTGCACATCTATCAAGGTACGACCAGTAGCCAAGAAAGGCCTCCCCAAGATTATGGGAATCTTCTTATCTTCCTCAAAATCCAGAATAACAAAATCTGTAGGAAAGAAGAGTTTATCCACCTTGACGAGCACATCCTCAACTATGCCCCTTGGGTAAGTAATGGAACGGTCAGCCAATTATAGCGACATGTATGTGGGTTTTGGATCAGGCAGATCCAGCTTTTTAAAGATCGACAAGGGCATCAGATTAATGCTTGCTCCCAAATCACAAAGGCACTTGTCAAAAGTTAGATTGCCAATGGTGCAAGGAATGGTGAAGCTTCCTGGATCTTTCAGTTTTGGTGGTAACTTTTGCTGCAGAACAGCGCTGTATTCTTCCGTGAGAGCAACGGTTTCAAGGTCATCCAGTTTCACCTTCCTTGAAAGAATAGTCTTCATAAACTTCGCATAACTAGGCATTTGTTCCAGAGCCTCAGCGAAAGGTATATTGATGTGAAGTTTCTTGAACACCTCCAGAAACTTCCCGAACTGTCTATTCAGCTTTTGTTGCTGCAATCTCTTAGGAAAAGGTGGTGGAGGATAGAGCTGTTTCTCCCCTGTATTAGCCTCAGGAAGAGTGTGTTTAACAGTAGTCTTCCTTGGTTCCGCCGCTTTCTCCTTTTGCTTAAATTCTTCATCTCTAACTTCAGCTTCGACTTCTTTTGCCTTTTCAGCATCAGCTACTTTTCCAGACCTTAAGGTAATAGCCTTGACTTGCTCTTTAGCTTCCTTCCTGCCTGGTACTTCCGTGTCACTGGGAAGAGTGCCAGGTTGACGATTGAGCACTGCATTGGCTAATTGACCGATTTGATTTTCTAAGGTCTTGATAGAAACCGCCTGACTCTTGCACAACAGCTTAAGTTCCTCAAAATCAGCACTAGTAGGTGCAGCTGCACTTCCCTGTTGAGGATATGATTGCCTTGTAGCATACTGCTGTGGTTGCTGGAATCCAGGTGGGTTAAACTGTTTACTTACTCCTTGCTGATATGGTGGCTGAATAGCATTCTGATTATTCCCCCAGCTGAAATTTGGATGATTTCTGTTGTTAGGATGATAGGTCGCTGGCACAGGCTGCTGTTGTCACTGATAATTATTCACATACTGAACAGATTCGTTGACAAGAGAACACTGATCCGTAGCATGAGAACCTGCACAAAGCTCACAAACCATAGCTATTTGATTAACTCCATACGTAGCCAAAGAATCAACCTTCATTGATAGCGCTTGGAGCTGGGCTGCAATAGCGGTGGCTGCATCAACTTCCAGAATACCTGCTACCTTGCCTGATGTCATCCTCTGAGTTGGGTTCTGATGCTCATTTGCAGCCATCGTCTCGATAAGATTGTACACCTCAGTATAGCTTTTAGCCCATAAGGCGCCTCCAGCTGCTGCATCGAGCATGAGCCGAGATTGGGCCCCCAAACCATTATAAAAACCAGTGATTACCATCCAATCCGGCATTCCATGATGTGGACATTTTCTCAACATTTCCTTGTAGCGTTCCCAAGCCTCGTACATAGATTCTATAGGTTGCTGCGCAAACTGAGTAAGAGCACTCCTCATAGCAGCAGTCTTTGCCATTGGATAAAACTTCACCAGAAACTTTTGCGCAAGATCTTGCCACGTAGTGATGGACCCAGCTGGTTCAGAATGTAACCAGTCTTTAGCCTTATCCCTCAGTGAGAATGGGAAAAGCCTCAACTTGATAGCCTCATCTGTCACGCCATTATACTTAAAAGTGCTGCAGATCTCGACAAAATTCCTTATGTGCATGTTGGGGTCTTCAGTTGCCGCTCCTCCAAAAGAAACAGAATTCTGCTCCATCTGAATAGTGCCCGACTTGATTTCAAAGGTGTTAGCTTGAATAGCCGGATGAAGGATGCTTGACTGAATGTCATCAATTTTAGGCCGAGAAAAATCCATAAGAGCTGGATCAGCTTGAACAATACGATCTCCCATGTTTACTGGTTCTTTCTGCTCAGTTCCTGAATCCGAATCCTCAAAATCTAACTTCTCCGGTGTATCAAGAACTTCGTCTTTCTCCTCAGCTGTATCTAAGGTCCTCTTGCGAGCACGAGAACGAGTTTGCATAAACGTTTGCTAAAGTACCTGAAACACAACCGAAAAGAGTAATTAACTACTACGTCCTAATCACTGAGTCCTAATGACCAATGATGGTAAGTACATAAACTAAACAAATACGCCGAGTCCCCGGAAGCGGCGCCAAAAACTTGTTAGGGCGAAATCACGCACTAATATTCACGCAAGTATACGCGTTCGCAAGTAATATAGAATACTTTCTAGTTCGTTCCCTCAGAGACTCAAACTAATTTATTGTCTAATTTAACTCACTCACCAATGTATGACTACTTCTCAATGTTAAGATAATAACACTTAAAATTGTTGATTAAATATTAACTATAATTAACTACTTAATTAACCACTTAACTAACACTTCAATTTATCAATAATAAAACACTCATGAGATCACAACTTCATTATTACTTCCTTCTATAGCCATAGTTATTACCTTTAGCATGTGACAGTGATGATATTAATCGAATAACACAAAACTGATAAAAGCCAACTTTCATTGTACTAATACCATTCTACCAAACATCCACAATTAAGATAGAAGTTGAATAGTCATCAATTATGTTGAGTTCCTATATGTCTACAGAAATTGACAACATAACGATTTAAGCACAAGTTATTCCTTTTTGATTACATAGGGCAAATAAAACTGTTAGAGTTACCCACTAATCATGCACAACGTACATGAACCTATGCTAGCATGGCAAGTTCTAAATCTCAAGATCCACCATCGCTTCACAAGAGATTAACACCCTATCTTATATATTCGCGATGCACATAAGACGAATATGCACAACCAATACTAGATATCATGCAATCATCACATACTAAAGTATTAAACAATTAACTAAAGAATTCCATAATAAATCCGTTGCAACCCCATGATCACGATTAGCCCATAATAGAACTTATCACCATCATGGGTTCATATGAAATCATGATAAACAAACACAAGAAAATAATAACTAAACTGATTATATTAAAACAGAGTACGTCACAAGAGTAAATAAGTCAAAGCAAGAAAACTAGCATCCAACGTTACAACGAAACAAGAATCACAAGAATATATGCTTCCTCTTCGTTGCTGTGTGCTAAATCGGTCTTCTTCCTTATCTCCTTCGCTTCTTGCAAAACACAATCTAAAACATAATCTCCTCTTAATACTCTGTGAAAAACGTCTCAAATATACCTATATAATAGTCCCATAAAACTCAGATTACATAGAAGTTGGAAGCCAAACAGAAGTAGAAGTCTAAAATAATATATCTTTTTCCCCGACCCTGTGCGGCCGCTCAGCATTTCTGCGCGGGCGTGCAAGGCTGCTGCGCGGCCGCTCAGCATTGCTGCGCGGGCGCGCAGGACCCTTCTGGAAAAATTCCATGTTTGCTCCGTTTCTTCGCCGTAATCTGCCCGTTCTTTTCCTCTCGCAATGGTGAACACATGCCAAGGCTTATTCTTGATGATTCCTCCTCCGAAATGCAACTAATACCCTGAAATGCATAAACACTAGAAAAACGCATCAAATACACAAAATACTTGATTTTAAGAAACCAATTTAAGCCATTTTAAGACGTTCTAAGTGGTATAAAATGCCACTTATCAGGATGGTAGGCTGTAGCAATGTGATGATTCACATAATACCTTTGCATCATGGCAGTGAACTTCCGATTGCAGAAATACGATCCCTCATCACTGATTATGACTCTTGGAGTCCCAAACCTTGTGAATATCTGCTTCTGAAGAAAATTAAGCACTACCTTCGCATCATTTGTCCGTAAAGCCTTAACTTCAATCCATTTCGAGACATAATCAACCGCCAACAAAATATACTGATTATTGCAAGATGAGACAAATGGCCCCATGAAGTCAATTCCCCAAACATCGAAGACTTCAACCTTGAGAAACACATTAAGAGGCACTTTATCCCTCTTAGACATTTTACCCACACGCTGACATCGATCACACTTCAAAACAAACTGATGCGCATCCTTAAATAATGTAGGCCAGAAAAATCCTGCTTGAAGGATACGAGTTGCTGTCTTTTCTCCACCATAGTGACCTCCATACGCAATTGAATGGCAATCTCGCAAGAACCCCCCTGTTTTGCTGTACGGAATACATCTCCTGATGATCTGGTCAGCTCCTTGTCTAAACAGATATGGCTCATCCCTGATGTACCACTTCACCTCATGAAGAAACTTTTTCCTTTGAGAATAAGAAAAGTTTGGAGGCATGATATTACTCACAAGATAGTTCACAATGTCTGCGAACCACGGTTCTTCATCTTATACCCAAAAAAACCGCTCATCGGGAAAAGATTCATTGATCAATATATTATCCTGTGAAGTTACACTTGGATCTTCTAAACGAGAGAGATGATTAGCGACTTGATTCTCAGTACCCTTACTGTCCTTGATCTCTAACTCAAGTAAAAGAACCCATCGAATCAATCTAGGCTTCGAGTCCTTCTTCGAGACGAGATAGCGAATCGCAGCGTGATCAGTGAAAAATGCCACCTTCGTCCCAAGCAAATAAGATCGAAACTTCTGAAAACCGTAGACAATGGCTAAGAGTTCTTTTTCAGTAGTAGTATAATTAAGTTGAGCACCATTGAGGGCCTTACTAGCATAGTAGACCATATGAAATATGTTGTTCTTTCTCTGCCCAAGAACTACTCCAACTGCATAGTCACTTATATCGCACATCATCTCAAAAGGTTCATCCCAATTAGGTGTAGTTATGACAGGTTCCGTAATCAAACTCTACTTCAAGAACTCAAAAGTAGCTAGGCACTCGTCATCAAACTTGAACGAGATATCTTTCTCTAGGAGATTGCACAAGGGTTTAGAAATTTTGGAGAAATCCTTGATGAACCACCTATAGAAACCCGCATGACCAAGAAATTTCCGGACTCCCTTAATAGAAATTGGTGGAGGAAGGTTTTCAACTACCCCCACCTTGGCCTTATCCACCTCGAGACCCTTACTAGAGACCTTGTGCCCAAGAATAATGCCCCATCGCACCATAAAATGACATTTTTCCCAGTTGAGAGCCAGATTGGTCTCAACACACCTTTTAAGAACGGAGCCAAGATTTTGCAAGCATTCGTCAAAAGAATCACCAAACACAGAGAAATCGTCCATGAACACCTCCACATTCTGACCAATCATGTCAGAAAAGATAGCCATCATGCATTTCTGAAATGTGGAAGGTGCTCCATACAACCCAAAAGAAACTCTTCTGAAGGCAAAAGTACCAAATGGACAAGTGAAGGTAGTCTTTTCCTGGTCTTCTAGAGCAATACAAATCTGATTATAACCCGAATAGCCATCCAGAAGACAGTAATACTCATGAGACACTATGGAGGTGAGAAGACGGCAGCTCGTATTCTGCAAGCAGGTTTTTTCTGGCCTACCTTGTTCAAGGATGCTCATCAGTTTGTTTTAAGGTGTGATCGTTGCCAAAGAGTGGGAAATTTGTCAAGGAAGGATGAGATGCCATTAAATGTGATGCTTGAAGTCGAGGTCTTTGATGTATGGGGAATCGATTTCATGGGGCCTTTTATCTCGTCTTGCAATAATCAGTACATCTTGCTGGCAGTCGATTATGTCTCAAAATGGGTCGAAGTTAAAGCTTTACCGACAAATGATGCAAAGGCAGTGCTAAATTTTCTTCATAAGCAAATTTTCACAAGGTTTGGAACACCTCGGGTAATCATAAGTGATGAAGGATCGCATTTTTGCAACCGTAAGTTCACTTCTATGATGCAGCGTTATAATGTGAATCATCGAGTAGCTACTGCCTATCATCCGCAAACAAATGGTCAAGCGGAAGTGTCTAACAGAGAGATAAAGCGCATTCTAGAGAAGGTTGTTTATCCGTCAAGGAAGGATTGGTCTTTAAAGCTCGATGAAGCTGTTTGGGCTTACAGAACAGCATACAAAACTCCACTTGGGATGTCACCGTTTCAGTTAGTGTACGGTAAGGGATGTCATCTACCGACGGAGCTTGAGCATAAGGCCTACTGGGCATTGAAGAAATTGAACCTGGATTTAGATGCAGCTGGTAAGAAAAGAATGCTTCAGCTTAATGAACTTGATGAATTTCGACTTCAAGCGTACGAGAATAACAAAATGTATAAGGAAAAGGTGAAGAGGTGGCACGATAGGAAGCTACATCCTAAGTTATTTGTTCCAGGGCAACAAGTTCTTTTATTCAACTCTCGGCTCCGACTTTTTCCTGAGAAGTTGAAATCAAGGTGGTCTGGACCTTTTATTGTCAAAACTGTGTTTCCACATGGAGCGGTGGAAATTTTTGAGAATGATTCGGACCAAGCATTCAAGGTTAACGGTCAGCAGTTGAAGCACTACTATGGGGACATGGCAAACCGAGAGGTGGTTAGTGCCATTTTGTTGACTACTTGAGAAAGGTACGGAACGTCAAGCTAATGACGAAAAAGAAGCGCTGCGTGGGAGGCAACCCATGAATTGTTGTTACAGGAACCCTTAGAAGTTAATAACCTATCCAAAAACACAAAAAAATCAGAAAACAGGGGCTGAAAATTTTTTTTTCCAGAGACCCTCTGCGCGCCCGCGCAGCTATGCTGAGCGGCCGCGCAGGGGTCGAGTTCTAGAAAATTTTTTACAGTTCAGAAAAAAAAAAAAAAAAAACAAAAAAAAAACAAAAAAACAAAAACCCATCACAGCCCATAAACCCACGAATTCTTTTCCCATTACCCCATGATTTTATCCCTCAACCCCACTCCTAATCTAATTTAACCTACTCCACACCCTATATATACATACACCTATCCCACATATCTCCCACAAACTTCCTATACTTAAACCCTCTCATAAACATCAAAAATCAGTTCTTACACACTTTTATTCATAAATCAATGTAACCCAAGAGAGCACGCACTATTGACAGCAGCAGCACAGTTCCTACTGCTGATTCATCAAGGGGTACTGCTGCAAGGCCTCGGTTAACTGACAGAGCTGCGGAGGAGGAGTACACTAGGCTGTTGGGGAAGCCGATTCTGAAGGAGAGGGGGTTTTTACCATCAGGGAGGGATGGTGAGTTGTTGCCCATGATTGTAGAGAAGGGGTGGATAGCTTTTTGTGAGTCACCCAAAGCAGTACCGATGAGTGTTGTTCGCGAGTTCTACGCGAACGCGAAGGCTGAAAAGAATGGGTTTTCTGTAGTTCGTGGGCTGACGGTTGATTATCATCCTGCGGTGATTCGCCGTGTGATTGGACAGCGAGAGAGGAAGCCCGAGGAGGAGAACTGGAATGAAAAGACTGCTGAGGACTTTGACTTGGATTTGATTTGTGCGACTCTCTGTCGACCGGGCACAGTTTGGAACCGCAGTCCAGCCAATAATGAGTATCGTCACTTTCCGGCGATCGCCATGAACAGGTATGCCCGTGCATGGAATGCATTTATATGTGCTAATATTTTGCCTTCTTCACATGCACATGAGGTCACAGTTGAGAGAGCACAGTTGTTGTGGGGAATTCTGAATGAGGAATACTATGTGGACCTTGGTGAGTTTATCTACCAAGGAATTCTGAAGTTTTTGAGGGGAGCAAAGCATATGAACATCCCTTATGCATCCACGGTTACAAAGCTATGCCGAGCAGTAGGAGTGAACTGGCCGGCTCATGAGCAGTTGCAATTGCCAGCAGCTTCGATAGATTCTGGCACTCTGAATGGGATGCAGGAGTGGACCGGTGGTGAGCCTGAGGAGCATGGGCTGGGTTATCGTCTTTCATGAGGGCGTCCAGCACGAGGTGCTACTATGGCCAGGCCAGGGCGTGGTGAGGCTAGTTCTTCGAGAGCTCAGGAGGGTGCTGGGATGGGTGATGCCCAGTATAGGAGGCTTTCACGGCGGATGGATGCCATGTATGAGACGCAGAGCAGGTTTGCTCAGGAGCTCACTCTTGCGTTTGGGACTGCTTTTCGAGGCCTTGGAGCTGATATCCAGTGGCCAGTTTTTGGTGAGGACTCTGCATACCCGCCGCCTGATACTCCACCCACTGAGGGTGATGATGATGATGACTCCGAGTAGGTATACCCTGTGTTCCTTTCTACTACCTTCACTGGGGACAGTGAAGATTTTAAGTTTGGGGGTGGTAGTTAAGGAATATTTTGTGTGTGTCATATAGCTGCATATTCATGATAGTTAGTTCATATAGTTGCATAATTTTTGCCATATAGTTTTTTTTTATATATAGCTTTATTTGTTTGTCATATCATATAGCTCATGCATATACCATGATCCCTTTTGCAATGATTTATCGACTGAATTGTGATATTGATGCGAGTGTAGTGATAGCATTAAAGTGATATTAAGTTGTGTAGGTTGATATGCATGCTAGAAGCACTTGTATTTTCACTAAGTCTTAGAGACTGCTTAAGGGCTAGATTGTTGTTATGATCTGATTATTTTCGAGGATAATCTATTTATTATGCTTAGAATTTGATAATAGGTTCTTAGTGGTAAGGGCATGAAAAAGAAAAAAAAAATGGAGTAAAAATGGAATTTGTTGCTAGTTGTGGCTAGGCGTCAAATGGCTAGTAGCCGGCTCGCATGTTATGCGAGTAGTCTAGGGTTGAGTAAGATGGAGTGAAACGCACTTGCTCAGAGAAAAAAAAAATTTGCTTAATTGATCAAGAGTGGGCTCTTTGGTATTCGAGTTATTAAGTTCTTAGGGGACTTTGTGCCTAGTGACCTAAGGCTTTTAGAGTCTGGGATCCGCTAACCTAACGCTCGTTACATGGATACCATTGTATAAGTCTTTTATGGACCTCACTCATTGCACGGTCAAATAAGCATTTGAGTTGTAAATAAAAAGAACGATTCCGTAATAAGCTCCAGAGTTCTTGTAGTGTTGTATATCACTTTGTGCCTAGAATTTTTATTCTTTGTATAATCGTAGGATTGCCTTGAGGATAGTCTAGTCATAGTAATTGGTCTAGTTCCAAAGCATATCTGTTAAGCATTTGCACACACCACGTTTCTGGCTGTATGTCTGTTTGCATGAGTTTATTGATCTTTAGTGTCTAACTGCATTCGTTGAGACGTGACAATTTGGTTGGTTAATTGTAGTAAGGGGGATCGTTGCATTTTCATATAGATTGCATTCATGCATATTTTTATTTATTTTTGAGTCTGTGACGCTTGAGGACAAGCATCGATTTAAGTTTGGGGGTGTGATAAGTGGCATTTTATACCACTTAGAACGTCTTAAAATGGCTTAAATTGGTGTCTTGAAATCAAGTATTTTGTGTATTTGATGCATTTTTCTAGTGTTTATGCATTTCAGGGTATTAGTTGCATTTCGGAGGAGGAATCATCAAGAATAAGCCTTGGCATGTGTTCACCATTGCGAGAGGAAAAGAACGGGCAGATTACGGCGAAGAAACGGAGCAAACATGGAATTTTTCCAGAAGGGTCCTGCGCGCCCGCGCAGCAATGCTGAGCGGCCGCGCAGCAGCCTTGCGCGCCCGCGCAGAAATGCTGAGCGGCCGCGCAGGGTCGGGGAAAAAGATATATTATTTTAGACTTCTACTTCTGTTTGGCTTCCAACTTCTATGTAATCTGAGTTTTATGGGACTATTATATAGGTATATTTGAGACATTTTTCACAGAGTATTAATTATGTTTTAGATTTTGTTTTGCAAGAAGCGAAGGAGATAAGGAAGAAGACCGATTTAGCACACAGCAACGAAGAGGAAGCATATATTCTTGTGATTCTTGTTTCGTTGTAATGTTGGATGCTAGTTTTCTTGCTTTGACTTATTTACTCTTGTGACGTACTCTGTTTTAATATAATCAGTTTAGTTATTATTTTCTTGTGTTTGTTTATCATGATTTCATATGAACCCATGATGGCGATAAGTTCTATTATGGGCTAATCGTGATCATGGGGTTGCAACGGATTTATTATGGAATTCTTTAGTTAATTGTTTAATACTTTAGTATGTGATGATTGCATGATATCTAGTATTGGTTGTGCGTATTCGTCTTATGTGCGTCGCAAACATATAAGATAGGGTGTTAATCTCTTGTGAAGCGACGGTGGATCTTGAGATTTAGAACTTGCCATGCTAGCATAGGTTCATGTACGTTGTGCATGATTAGTGGGTAACTCTAACAGTTTTATTTGCCCTATGTAATCAAAAAGGAATAACTTGTGCTTAAATCGTTATGTTGTCAATTTCTGTAGACATATAGGAACTCAACATAATTGATGACTATTCAACTTCTATCTTAATTGTGGATGTTTGGTAGAATGGTATTAGTACAATGAAAGTTGGATTTTATCAGTTTTGTGTTATTCGATTAATATCATCACTGTCACATGCTAAAGGTAATAACTATGGCTATAGAAGGAAGTAATAATGAAGTTGTGATCTCATGAGTGTTTTATTATTGATAAATTGAAGTGTTAGTTAAGTGGTTAATTAAGTAGTTAATTATAGTTAATATTTAATCAACAATTTTAAGTGTTATTATCTTAACATTGAGAAGTAGTCATACATTGGTGAGTGAGTTAAATTAGACAATAAATTAGTCTGAGTCTCTGAGGGAACGAACTAGAAAGTATTCTATATTACTTGCGAACGCGTATACTTGCGTGAATATTAGTGCGTGATTTCGCCCTAACACATCCTCAGAAAAATGGTCAAGATGAGGTGTCTAACAGAGAGATCAAGCGCATTTTAGAGAAGGTTGTGTGTCCATCTAGGAAGGATTCGTCTTTGAAGCTTGATGAAGCTATTTGGGTATATAGAATAGCATATAAGACTCCGCTAGGCATGTCGTCATTTAAGTTGGTTTATGGTGAGGGGTGTCATTTATCATTTGCCTGTGGAGCAAGAGCACAAACCGTATTGGGCCTTGAAGAAGTTGAACCTTGATTTGGACGCAGCTGGTAAGAAAAAAATGCTTCAATTGAATGGACTCGATGAGTCTCAACTTCAAGCATATGAGAACAATAATATATACAAGGACAAAGTCAAGAGGTGGCACGATAGGGGTCTAGTGCTCAAATCATTTGTGTCAGGGCAACAAGTTCTGTTATTCAACTCTCGTCTCCGTCTTTTTATTGGAAAATTGAAGTCGGGGTGATTAGGACCGTTTATTGTCAAAATTGTGTTTCCACATGGAGCGGTTGAAATTTTGAGAATGATTTGAGCCAAGCGTTCAAGGTAAATGGACAGAGGTTGAAGCATTACTATAGGGATACGGCAAACCGTGAGGTGGTTAATGTCGTTTTATTGTCAACTTGATCGCGAGATTCTACGTCAAGCTAACGACGGAAACCAAGCGCTTCTTGGGAGGCAACCCAAGTTTTTGTACATTAATAGATAGAGAAAGAAGAAAACAAGGAGAAAAATACAAAAAAAATCAGAAAAAGAAAAATTTGGAGTTCAACTACAGAAGCACGACGCGCCCGCGCTGAAGAGCAGGGTGGCCATGCTAAAAGGTCATTAATTGTGCGCGCCCGCGCTGGTATGCGGGGCGGCCGCGCTGGAATTCTAGAAGCACGGCGTGACCGCGCTGCCACGCGGGGTGGTCGCGCTGAGTCACTATAGTCTAGAAAAAGACAGCAAATAAAGAGAAAATTGGGGCTTTCATTCCAATATTAATTCAAACCCAATTTTTACTCTCCACATCCCAAATTGCCCTCTCCAAATCAATTTCCATCACCTCATTATTCCCATTATTCCCATTATTCCCATAATTAATTCCCACTTCTTTTCCATAACTAATTCTCTCCAAATTCCTATATATACATACACTTATACACAACTTCTGCATCACTTCTCAAATTCTCAACATAATTCTCTCTTAAACACATATCTCTTATTCTCTCTTATTCAATCTCAATGGCACCCAAAAGACAACGAACCCAAGTTAGCAGTAGCACCTTGATTCTCCGAGTGTGGGTGGTGTGAGGCCTAGGTTTTCAACTCCGGAGGTTGAGGCGGAGTATACGAGGCTGCTTTCAAAGGCTATAAGCGGAGTATACGAGGCTGCTTTCAAAGCCTATAGCCAAGGAGCGAGGTTTTCTGCTATCGGGGAGGGATGGTAAGTTGTTGGAGATGATTATGGAGATGGGGTGGATAATTTTTTACGAGGCACCTGATGTGGTACCTATGAGTGTGGTTCACGAGCTCTGTGCGAAGGCTAAGGCGGAGAAGAATGGTTTCACGGTGGTGAGGGGGTTGCCTGTCAACTGTAGTGCTGAGGCGATTCGGCGAGTGATTAAGCAGCCCGAGAGGAGGCTAGAATAGGAGAACTGGAATGAGAAGATGGGGGATGATTTTAACTTGGATTTGATCGTTGCTACCCTGTGTGTGCCTGAGACTCATTGAAAGTTCAAGAAGGGCACGAACGAGTATGCTACTTTCCCTATCTCTTGCATGAATAGGTTTGCACGTGCATGGAATTCCTTTATTTGTGCCAACATCATGCCATCTTCTCATGTGCATGATGTTACTATGGAGCGTGCACATTTGTTGTGAGGGATTCTTCAGAGAGACTATGTGGATCTTGGGATGGTGATTCATCAGGGTATTCTGAGGTTCTTGCGAGGGAGTACTACGGGTTCTATACCCTATGTGTCCATTATGACAAAGTTGTGCACGACAGTTGGAGTTCATTGGCCCGCGTACGAGCAGCTACAGCTCCCGAGTGCCCCGATTGATAGTTCGACATTATTGAGTATGCAGGAGTGGTACGGCGAGAAGCCTGATCCTAAAGGGCTTGGTTATTCTTATGACTATCTGCCAGGTGGAAGGCCTGCTGATCAGACGCATGCTGGTGGTTCTTCGCAGGCCCGTAGAGTAGCTTGGAGAGCTCAGTTAGGTGAGGAGGTCGGTCCTTCGGGTTCGCAGCAGCAGCAGGAGGAAGCTCAGAGCAGTGCTGGTTTGAGTTCAACGTAGTATAGGCGCTTGATAGGAGGATGGATGCGATGCATGACATCCATAGTCACTTTGCACAGAACCTTACCCAGGCGTTGAGGACTGCATTCAGAGCCATGGGAGTTGACATCCAGTGGCTAATATTCGGTGAGGACTATGTGTATCCACCTCTAGACACTCCTGACACACCACCCGTTGAGGGTGATGAACCTGATTCTGATTAGGTATGCCTGATTCCTTACTATTACCTTCACTGGGGACAGTGAATATTTTAAGTTTGGGGGTAGTAGTTAATGATTATGTGTTAGTTTAGTTCATGTAGTTGCATATTTGCCATGTAGTAGTTTTTTTTATTTTTGCATGATAGTTTGTTCATATAATTCATGCATTTGCATTATAACATGATCCCGTAGATGATTTTTTCGATTAATTTGTGATATTGATGCTAGTGTAGTGATGTCGTCTTTAGTGATGTTAAGTCCTATCGAGTTGATTGGCATGCTAGAGACAATTGTAATTTCACTAAGTCTGATAGGCTGCTTGAAGGCTAGATCATGGTTATGGTTTATTGGTTTGTCGAGGTTTAATCACATGTTTATATTTAGATATTCTCTTAATGATAAAATAACATGGATATTTAAAAAAGTTGGAGTAAAAAAAATTGGATTTCATTGCTAGTTGTTGTGACTAGGTGTCAAATGGCTAGTAGCCAGCTCATTTTATATGAATAGTATAGGGTTGAGCGAGATTGAGCGAAACGCACTCGTTCAGAAATTTGAAAAAAAAAAGAAAAAAAAAAGAAAAAAAATTATGTTATGCATAATTGATCACGAGTGGACTCTTCAGTACTCGAGTTATTAAGTTCTTAGGGGACTTTGTATCTAGTGACCTAAGGCTTTTATAGTCTGGGATCCACTAACCTAATGCTCGCTACATGGGTATTATTGTTTAAGTCTTTTGTGGACCTCACTCATTGGACGATCAAATAAGCATATTTATGTTGCTTATGTGTTGTGAATAAAAAGCATAAATCCATGTATAACTCCGATATAAGAATTGAAGTATTATCAGTCATTTTGAGTTTAGCTTTTTATTCTATTTCCAGAGAGTTAGCGCGCCCGCGCTGTAGTAACGTGCGGCCGCGCCAGGATGCAGAGTTGCAGCACGCCCGCGCTGGTGAAGCGCGCGGTTGCGCTAGGTCAGGATCACAAAATCCTGATTCTACTATAATTTTTATCAGCTGGACTTTAAATCTGCATGGGTTGCTATATAAACATAACTTATGATCGTTTTTTAACAAGAAGACGTACCAGAGCTTAAGGAGAAGGCGTAAATAGACCGTATAGCAGAATTCAACCAAGGCGAAGAGGATCTAGTTTATTCTTGTGATTCTTTGTTTTAAGTTGTATCTTGGATGCTAGTTTTCTTATTTGTGAACCTATACTCTTGTTACGTACTTAGTTTTATTATTTATTTAGTATAAAGACTACGTTTATTATACCATGCTTTCATCGGAACCCACGTTGAAGATGAGTCCGATTATGGGCTAATCGTTATTGTGGGGTTCTAGCTGATTTACTTAAGGATTTCTTTAATTAATTTGTTTCGATACCTTAGTGTGTGGTGATTGTATGATAACCTATTATTGGTTGTGCTTATTTGACTTATGAGTGTCGCGAAGTTATAGGATAACATGTTAATCTCTAATGAAGCAAAAGTAAATTTAGGGGTTTAGAACTTGCCATGCTAGCATAGGTTCATGTATTTGATATGCATGATTTGTAGGTAATTTTAACCATCATACTTTCCCTATGTAATCATGATAGATAACTTTTACGTTAAACCATTATGTTGTCAAATTCTATAGACATATAGGGTCTCAATATAATTGGTGTCTATTCAGGTTCTATCGCTTTTGTGGATGTCTGGTAGTAGGGTATTCGTACAATGAAAGTTGGCGTTTATCAGTTTCGTGTTATCTAATTAGTGTCATCACCATTGCATGCTAAGGTAAAGAACAAAAAGGCTATTGAATGAAGTAGTAATGAAGTTAAAATCCCATATTTGTGTCATATAGTAAAACAATCCTTTTTAATCTCTTAGTTAATGTTCTTTAGTATAATCTCTTAATTTAATTGTAGTTATAAACAATCTCAACTTGCGATCATCTTAGCATTGAATAATAACCATAACATTGTTGCATAAGTACATTAATTAAAATTAACCTAAAGCAGTCTTTGTGGGAATGAACTAGAATTAATTCTATATTACTTGCGATCATGTATACTTGCGTGAATATTAGCGCGTGTTTTCGTCCTAAAAAAGAGCTTCATACTTTGCTTCCAGTTCAAAATAAGCTTTGTCTTTCTTTGCTTTCTTGTGTTTCCTGCATTTTTTGACAAAATGGCCTAGCTCATTACATTTATAGCATCTTATCTTTGACCTGTCAACGGATCCAGTTTTATAGCCATTTTTGCTATCAGATGTGTACTTCCCTTTTCCTTTCCAACTGTTGTCTTTGTTAAATGATTATCCTTTTCCCTTGAAGAATCTTGTCTTCTTTACTCTAATGTTAGAGAACTTTCTTTCCAGATAGGCCATTAATTGATCTAGCTCATCAAGTTCATCCAGGGTGTAGAACTCATCTTTTTCTAATTCCAGTATGACTTGCTCCTGTGAATCATTGTTTTTTGCTCACTTGTTGAGGCATCCGGAGTCTGGAAATTTGGCTCATCATTTGAGATCTGGCTTTCATTAACAATTAGAGCACTTGAACCATCTTTAACATGCCCTTAACCAGCTCTTCATAATTTCTTTTGAATCATTTCCAATTCATATGTTTTTAAGATTCCACATAGAACTTCCAGAGTCATTTTGCTTAAGTCTCTACCTTCTCTGATTGCTGAGATTTTCTTTTCTAAATGATCAGGGAGTGTGAGCAAAAACTTTAAGTTCACTTCTTCAGCTTTATAGTATTTATCATGCAGCTGCAAGTCATTAATCCGCTTGTTAAACCTTTCAAACACATCAGTGATGCTTTCCTTTGGCTTAGCCATGAAACCCTCATACTGTGAAATTAGTATCCTTCTTTGATTTGACCTTATTTCATCTGTTCCTTCACAAAGTATCTCTATCTTCTACCAGATCTTCTTAGCAGTGTCACAGTTAATAATGTTATTGTACATTACATTTTCTAGTGATTCTATAAGAATTAGTTGCAGGCCATTGTCTAGAGAGACCTTTTCTTTTTCAGTTTCATTATATTCTGAAGGATCTTTAGGAGCATATTGTGCTGGGATGACCATGTCCCCATCTGTAGATTCTTCAACTCTTACCATGAGAGTGAAAGGCCCATTTTTGAGGATCTGGGTGTATAGTGGGTTGACCATCCTGATAAATAGCAACATTTTCTTTTTTCATAGAGTGTAGTTAGCCTTATCAAATGTAGGGATTTTGATGTTACTGATTTTCTGTGTATTCATTCTTCCAAGCTCTTGAATCTGTTTACTTTCAGATTTTGCTCTAATACCACTTGTTAGGTAATGAATCACACACAGAGGGGGGGTGAATGTGTTTTGGTGTTTTTCTGCTTTACTTGAAGTGTTTATGGTGATGAACAAAGTAAAGTAAAACCTTGTAGTGAAATGTGTTAATACTGAATTTAAACAAGTAAGAACAAAGAACACCGATCTTTCAAAACTTAATTTTATAATAAAATTAAGAATGTTTTGCTACAAAATTTCTAGGCTATTTGTTGTTAAAGAGCTTAGCTTCTTCCTTGAGAGAATACAAGATTTTTCGATCTAAAATTCTTACTGCTAACAAAGGACCAGTGTTAACTTCATAGAATAGTTAAAAACTGGTTTACACAAAATGTAATAAAAAGTGCTAATCCCTTTAGCAACCTGTCACTAATCTTTCCATTTCTGTCTTAACACATCATTCCATATTGTGTTAACTTTGATCTTCCTTTGTTAGTTAATCTTTACCCTTTATCTTGCACTCTTCAAGCTACTTTTTGTAGACTTGTCAATCCAACTGATTTGATCATTTGTTGATTGATAATCTTGGATATTTAACTTGATTTTATTCTGCATTTGAGTTTCATTAGAGATCTCCAGTTAGCTGTTAGAGAACTGACATCTTGATAAGTATAATGACTTATTGAGGTCTCATAGTTCTCTAATGATTCTTGACTTATCGAGATCTTTGAGTTCTCGAATGACTTTGACTTATTCGAGGTCTCTTAGTTCTCGAGTGTAATCTTGACCTATCGAGATCTCCATTTCTTTGCATGTAGAGTTAGCTTATCGATATCTCTGAGTTCTCTAGTGATATTATGACTTGTCGATAACTCAGAGTTCTCTAGTAAAGTAATGACTTGTCGATATCTCCAATCTTCATGTCTTCAATTTGGCTTGTCGATATCTCTGAAACTTCTCTATAAGCTTTCCTTGACTTCTCGATAAGTCATTCTGGAGTTCTCGAATGACTTCTCTATAACACTTAATCTGTGACTTGTAGACTTCTTGACTTATAATATTTTTCACAAAACAGATTTATTCAACTTCAAGCTTCTTCAAACTTTCTCTTAGGCATGATCTTCATGATCTTCTTCCAGAGTTTATTCTTAGGCTTGAGACTGTTTATAGAAAAATACTCCAGTCTAGTCTATTTACATTTTTACAGACTTAAATATTACAATACAAAATACAAACTTAGATTATCATACAACTTACTTAGGGTTGTCAATTTGACTTAGTCTTGTTTAGGTACAGGCATGTCTTGCACAACAGTTTTAATCAAAATATCTTGTATATCAAAAATATCTGGTTTATCGGTTTACCGAAATGAAAATAATATCGTAAAATTTGTACCGGGAACCGTATGGGTAAAACCGTACTCCGGATTGAAAAAGTCAAAACACGAAAAATGCTCGAAATAATCAAATTAAGATATAAATGAGTTTTCCCGAAACTTTTGTGTGGTGAAAACATAAAAACCGTTAAAGTTGGACGATTCTCGATTATTCAAAATATATAATATCTAATTTGAAAAATAAGTAATTAAATCCATAAATCATTTATAAAATCACATAATAGCATATAAATTTCTAGAAAAATATCAAAATTATCTAAATTTTATTCTAGATATATAAAAATTAAAATTCGCAAATTTTATCGCATGTAAATATCGAACACATATGTCAAGTGACACATAGTCAGAATATTTATTCCATTTATTCCATCTAATATTTATTTTTAAATCGGGGGTGTTACAACCTCCCTAAACCTATTCATTAGTTCCCGTGAGTACCACATGTATAGGTCTATATGCGGACCTCTAGCCTGAAATCCCCCTCGAATGTGCCAAACCACAAGCACTGAATCACTACAGATATTCAGATTCTCCACTTTCATTTCCAAGGCTAGCCTTAGGCGTGCAATTAAGGCTTCATATTCTGCATCATTATTTGTTGCATGAAAGTCAAAATGAATTGCACTTTGTAGCCTATGTCCTTCAGGGCTAATCAGTATCACACCTGCACCAGCTCCTTTACCATTCACTACTACATCCACATATAAGGTCCATCACGATGATCAGTTTTCCTCTACCTATTTCTCCATTTTTGGTTCAGATGAACATTCATTACCTTCCACAAAGAACGTTTCTGGAAATTCCAATAAAAAATCAGCAAGAGCTTGTCTCTTAATTTTTGTTCTCGGTTTGTAATCCACATCAAACTGACCCAACTCTATGGACCTTTTTATTAATCTTTCAGAAGCTTCTGATTTATGAAGAACCTGTATTAATAGATAAAAATATGGTCGGAGCTTCCTACCTGCAAGCATCAAAGCATATGCAAGCTTCTCTATGTTAGTGTATCGAGTCTCAACATCCAATAACCTTTTACTAACATAATATACTAAAAACTGAACCTTGCCCTCTTCACGTACCAGAACCGCACTGCTGGAATATTCTGAAACTGCTAGGTAGAGAATAAGAACCCCTCATTCCACAGGTTTAGACAACAATGGGGGACTGTCTAATTGCTGCTTCAGCTTCTTAAATGTAGCTTCACATTCTGAAGTCCATTCAAAATTCTTTCCCTTTTTGATTGCACAAAAAAACTCCTTACATCTGTCAAAAGACTAAGACACAAACCTCTTAAAAAAGCTACCATTCATGTTAAATATTGAACCTCCTTGACAGTTCGAGGTGAACGCATCTCAATTAAAGCCTTTATTTTTGTTGGATTGGCCACAATACCTTGATTGTTTACTATGAACCTGTAAACTTCCCTGACTCAACCCCAAAAACATACTTTTTGGGTATTCAGCTTCATGCGGAATTTTTTTCCAGAATATTGAACATCTCAGAGAGGTGTGCTACATGATCAGCGACAACCTTTGATTTCACCTACATGTCATTCACATGCACCTTCATTATCTTTCCAGTCTAGTTTTTGAACATTCGATTGACCAACCTTTGATATATTGCACCTGCATTTATCAAATTAAATGGCATCCCAATGTAACAATAGAGACCTATGTCTGTTATAAAGGAGGTATGTTCTTCATCTATCTTATATACAGAAATCAGATTGTAACCAGAATATGCATCCATGAAGCTGAGCAAGGCATGTCCAGCTGTAGCATTAATCAACTAATTATTCGAGGAAAGGGGAAGCTATCCTTGGGATATGCCTTATTAAGATATGTGAAATCCACACTAGTATGACATTTTTCATTTGGATTCTTTACCAAAACAGGATTAGCAAGCCATTATGGGTAGTAAGATTCCCTAACCAAACCTGCCTTCAGCAACCTGTCCACCTCTTCCTTCAAAGTTATAGCTCTCTCACAACTGACGGCTCTTCTCTTTTATCTTACAGCCTTCTTTTACAGGTCAACATTAAGATGATGACAAATAACCTTTGGGTCTATCCCAACCATGTCTAAGTGGCACCATGCTGAGACATCTAGGTTTGCTTTCAAGAAACTAGATAAAGCTTCCTTCACTTCTGCTACCAGCTGCTGTCCAACTCTCATCTCTTTAGTTGGGTTATCTTCATCTACCGATATGGATACTATACCACCAAATTAATCTTTACTGGGACCTCTACACCTCTGATAAGTGGCATTTTATACCACTTAGAACGTCTTAAAATGGCTTAAATTGGTGTCTTGAAATCAAGTATTTTGTGTATTTGATGCGTTTTTCTAGTGTTTATGCATTTCAGGGTATTAGTTGCATTTCGGGGGAGGAATCATCAAGAATAAGCCTTGGCATGTGTTCACTATTGCGAGAGGAAAGGAACGGGCAGATTACGGCAAAGAAACGGAGCAAACCTGGATTTTTTCCAGTAGAGGCCTGCGCGCCCGCGCAGCTATGCTGAGCGGCCGCGCAGGGTCGGGGAAAAAGATAAATTATTTTAGACTTCTACTTCTGTTTGGCTTCCAACTTCTATGTAATCTGAGTTTTATGGGACTATTATATAGGTAGATTTGAGACATTTTCACAGAGAGTATGAAGGGGATTATGTTTTAGATTGTGTTTTACGCAAGAAGCGAAGGAGATAAGGAAGAAGACCGATTTAGCACACCACAACGAAGAGGGAGCATATATTCTTGTGATTCTTGTTTCGTTGTAACGTTGGATGCTAGTTTTCTTGCTTTGACTTATTTACTCTTGTGACGTACTCTGTTTTAATATAATTAGTTTAGTTATTATTTTCTTGTGTTTGTTTATCATGATTTCATATGAACCCATGATGGCGATAAGTTCTATTATGGGCTAATCGTGATCATGGGGTTGCAACGGATTTATTATGGAATTCTTTAGTTAATTGTTTAATACTTTAGTGTGTGATGATTGCATGATATCTAGTATTGGTTGTGCGTATTCGTCTTATGTGCGTCGCGAACATATAAGATAAGGTGTTAATCTCTTGTGAAGCGACGGTGGATCTTGAGATTTAGAACTTGCCATGCTAGCATAGGTTCATGTACGTTGTGCATGATTAGTGGGTAACTCTAACAGTTTTATTTGCCCTATGTAATCAAAAGGAATAACTTGTGCTTAAATCGTTGTGTTGTCAATTTCTGTAGACATATAGGAACTCAACATAATTGATGACTATTCAACTTCTATCTTAATTGTGGATTCTTGGTAGAATGGTATTAGTACAATGAACGTTGGCTTTTATCAGTTTCGTGTTATTCGATTAATATCATCACTGTCACATGCTAAAGGTAATAACAATGGCTATAGAAGGAAGTAATAATGAAGTTGTGATCTCATGAGTGTTTTATTATTGATAAATTGAAGTGTTAGTTAAGTGGTTAATTAAATAGTTAATTATAGTTAATATTTAATCAACAATTTTAAGTGTTATTATCTTAACATTGAGAAGTAATCATACATTGGTGAGTGGGTTTAATTAGACAATAATTTAGTCTGAGTCTCTGAGGAAACGAACTAGAAAGTATTCTATATTACTTGCGAACGCGTATACTTGCGTGAATATTAGTGCGTGTTTTCGCCCTAACAAGTTTTTGGCGCCGCTGCCGGGGACTCGGCGTATTTGTTTAGTTTATGTACTTACCATCATTGGTCATTAGGACTCAGTGATTAGGACGTAGTAGTTACTTACTCTTTTCGGTTGTGTTTCAGGTACTTTAGCAAGCGTTTATGCAAACTCGTTCTCGTGCTCGCAAGAGGACTTTAGATACAGCTGAGGAGACAGACGAAGTTCTTGATATTCCGAAGAAGTTAGATTTTGAGGATTCGGATTCAGGAACTGAGCAGAAAGAACCAGTAAATATGGGAGATCGTATTGTTCAAGCTGATCCAGCTCTTATGGATTTTTCTCGGCCTAAAATTGATGACATTCAGTCAAGCATCCTTCATCCGGCTATTCAAGCTAACACCTTTGAAATCAAGCCGGGCACTATTCAGATGGTGCAGAATTCTGTTTCTTTTGGAGGAGCGGCAACTGAAGACCCCAACATGCACATAAGGAATTTTGTCGAGATCTGCAGCACTTTTAAGTATAATGGCGTGACTGATGAGGCTATCAAGTTGAGGCTTTTCCCATTCTCACTAAGGGACAAGGCTAAAGACTGGTTACATTCTGAACCAGCTGGGTCCATCACTACATGGCAAGATCTTGCGCTAAAGTTTCTGGTGAAGTTTTATCCGATGGCAAAGACTGCTGCTATGAGGAGTGCTCTTACTCAGTTTGCGCAGCAACCTACAGAATCTATGTGCGAGGCTTGGGAACGCTACAAGGAAATGTTGAGAAAATGTCCACATCATGGAATGCCGGATTGGATGGTGATCACTGGTTTCTATAATGGTTTGGGGGCCCAATCTCGACCCATGCTCGATGCAGCAGCTGGAGGCGCCTTATGGGCTAAAAGCTATACTGAGGCGTATAATCTTATCGAGACGATGGCTGCAAATGAGCATCAAAACCCAACTCAGAGGATGACGTCAGGCAAGGTAGCAGGTATTCTGGAAGTTGATGCAGCCACCGCTATTGCAGCCCAGCTCCAAGCGCTATCAATGAAGGTTGATTCTCTGGCTACGTATGGAGTTAATCAAATAGCTATGGGTTTGTGAGCTTTGTGCAGGTTCTCATGCTACGGATCAGTGTTCTCTTGTCAACGAATCTGTTCAGTATGTGAATAATTATCAGCGACAACAGCAGCCTGTGCCAGCGACCTATCATCCTAATAACAGAAATCATCCAAATTTCAGCTGGGGGAATAATCAGAATGCTATTCAGCCACCATATCAGCAAGGAGTGAGTAAACAGTTTAACCCACCTGGATTCCAGCAACCACAACAGTATGCTACAAGGCAATCATATCCTCAACAGGGAAGTACAGCTACACCCACTAGTGCTGATTTTGAGGAACTTAAGCTGTTGTGCAAGAGTCAGGCGGTTTCTATCAAGACCTTGGAAAATCAAATCGGTCAATTAGCCAATGCAGTGCTCAATCGTCAACCTGGCACTCTTCCCAGTGACACGGAAGTACCGGGCAGGAAGGAAGCTAAAGAGCAAGTCAAGGCTATTACCTTAAGGTCTGGAAAAGTGGCTGATGCTGAAAAGGCAAAGGAAGTCGAAGCTGAAATTAGAGATGAAGAATCTAAGCAAAAGGAGAAAGCGGCGGAACCAAGGAAGACTACTGTTGAACACACTCTGCCTGAGGCTAATACAGGGGAGAAACAGCTCTATCCTCCACCACCTTTTCCTAAGAGATTGCAGCAACAAAAGCTGGATAGACAGTTCGGGAAGTTTCTGGAGGTGTTCAAGAAACTTCACATCAATATACCTTTCGCTGAAGCTCTTGAACAAATGCCTAGTTATGCGAAGTTTATGAAGACTATTCTTTCAAGGAAGGTGAAACTGGATGACCTTGAAACCGTTGCTCTCACGGAAGAATGCAGTGCTGTTCTGCAGCAAAAGTTACCACCAAAACTGAAAGATCCAGGAAGCTTCACCATTCCTTGCACCATTGGCAATCTAACTTTTGACAAGTGCCTTTGTGATTTGGGAGCAAGCATTAATCTGATGCCGTTGTCGATCTTTAAAAAGCTGGATCTGCCTGATCCAAAACCCACGTACATGTCACTACAATTGGCTGACCGTTCCATTACTTACCCAAGGGGCATAGTTGAGGATGTGCTCGTCAAGGTGGATAAGCTCTTCTTTCCAGCAGATTTTGTTATTCTGGATTTTGAGGAAGATAAGAAGATTCCCATAATCTTGGGAAGGCCTTTCTTGGCTACTGGTCGTACCTTGATAGATGTGCAAAAAGGTGAACTTACTATGCGGGTCCAAGATCAGGATGTGACCTTCAATATATTCAAGGCAATGAAATTCCCTACAGAAGATGAGGAGTGCTTAAAAGTGGATGTGATTGATACTGCGGTTACTTCGGAACTCGATCACATGCTAATGTCTGATGCATTGGAAAAGGCCTTAGTGGGGGATTTTGACAGCGATGATGAAGATAGCAATGAGCAATTACAATATCTGAACGCTTCTCCATGGAAGCGAAAGCTGGACATTCCATTTGAATCTCTTGGTACTTCTGACCTTAAGAATGCTGAAGGGAAGCTCACACCATCAATAGAGGAAGCACCTACCTTGGAGCTCAAACCATTACCTGAACACTTGAGGTATGCTTTTTTATGTGATTCATCTACGTTACCTGTTATTATTTCATCTGACCTTTCAGGTAGTGAGGAAGACAAGCTCTTAAGGATTTTGAGAGAATTCAAATCGGCTATAGGATGGACCATAGCAGACATCAAGGGGATAAGTCCTTCATATTGTATGCATAAAATTCTGCTAGAGGAAGGTAGTAAGCCAACTGTGGAACAACAGCGAAGACTGAATCCCATCATGAAGGAGGTGGTGAAGAAAGAAATTCTGAAATGGCTAGATGCAGGCATCATTTATCCTATTTCTGACAGCTCGTGGGTGAGCCCCGTACAATGTGTACCTAAGAAGGGAGGTATCACTGTGGTCGCAAATGAAAAGAATAAGCTCATCCCTACTCGAACAGTTACAGGATGGAGAGTATGCATGGATTATAGAAAATTGAACAAAGCCACAAGGAAGGATCACTTCCCTCTTCCATTTATTGATCAGATGCTTGACAGATTAGCGGGACATGAGTATTTTTGTCTTGTGGATGGTTATTCCGGGTATAATCAGATTTTTATTGCACCAGAGGATCAGGAAAAGACTACCTTCACTTGTCCATTTGGCACATTTACTTTTTGCAGAGTTTCGTTCGGGTTATGTGGCGCACCGGCCACCTTTCAGAGATGTATGATGGCTATATTCTCTGACATGATTGGAAATAACGTCGAAGTGTTCATGGATGACTTCTCCATCTTTGGACACTCATATGATGAATGTTTGAATAATCTGTGCGCCGTACTCAAAAGATGCGTGGAAACTAATTTGGTGCTTAATTGGGAGAAATGTCATTTTATGGTGCGTGAAGGCATTATCCTTGGGCATAAGGTCTCTAGCAAGGGTCTGGAGGTGGACAAGGCCAAGGTGGGAGTCATTGAAAATCTTCCCCCACCTAATTCTGTGAAAGGAATCCGTAGTTTTCTTGGTCATGCGGGTTTTTATCGGCGATTCATCAAGGACTTTTCAAAGATATCTAAGCCGTTGTGCAATTTGCTTGAGAAAGATGTGCCTTTCAAATTTGATGATGAATGTTTGGCAGCATTCGAGACTCTCAAGGAGAGTTTGATCACGGCACCAGTCATTACAGCACCAGATTTGACAGAACCGTTTGAGATGATGTGTGATGCGAGTGATTATGCGGTAGGTGCAGTTCTGGGACAGCGCAAGAAAAATCTCTTCCATGTGGTCTACTATGCGAGTAAGACTTTAAATGGTGCCCAATTGAACTACACCACTACTGAGAAGGAGCTTTTGGCTATAGTCTTTGGCTTTGAGAAATTTTGATCTTATCTGCTTGGTACGAAAGTAACAGTATTCACTGATCATGCAGCTATTCGCTATCTGGTTTCTAAGAAGGATTCGAAGCCGAGACTCATTCGTTGGGTGCTTTTACTTCAGGAATTTGAGTTAGAGATCAAGGATAGAAAAGGTACTGAGAATCAAGTAGCTGACCATCTCTCTAGGTTGGAGAATCCCGATTCTACTTCATAAGATAGGACGTTAATCAATGAATCTTTTCCGGATGAGCAGTTGTTTGCAATTCAGGAGGAAGAACCATGGTTTGTAGATATTGTAAACTATCTCGTCAGCAATATAATGCCTCTTAATTTGACATCCGCTCAAAAGAAGAAGTTTCTGCATGAGGTGAAGTGGTATATGTGGGATGAACCATATTTGTTTAGACAGGGAGCTGACCAGATCATCAGGAGATGTATCCCGTTCTGTGAGACGGAGGGGATATTACGAGACTGCCATTCCACGGTTTATGGTGGACACTATGGAGGTGAGAAGACGGCAGCTCGTATTCTGCAAGCAGGTTTTTTCTGGCCTACTTTGTTCAAGGATGCTAATCAGTTTGTTTTAAGGTGTGATCGTTGCCAAAGAGTGGGAAATTTGTCAAGGAAGGATGAGATTCCATTAAATGTGATGCTTAAGTCGAGGTCTTTGATGTGTGGGGAATCGATTTCATGGGGCCTTTTATCGCGTCTTGCAATAATCAGTACATCTTGCTGGCAGTCGATTATGTCTCAAAATGGGTCGAAGTTAAAGCTTTACCGACAAATGATGCAAAGGCAGTGCTAAATTTTCTTCATAAGCAAATTTTCACAAGGTTTGGAACACCTCGGGTAATCATAAGTGATGAAGGATCACATTTTTGCAACCGTAAGTTCACTTCTATGATGCAGCGTTATAATGTGAATCATCAAGTAGCTACTGCCTATCATCCGTAAACAAATGGTCAAGCGGAAGTGTCTAACAGAGAGATAAAGCGTATTCTAGAGAAGGTTGTTTGTCCGTCAAGGAAGGATTGGTCTTTAAAGCTCGATGAAGCTGTTTGGGCTTACAGAACAGCATATAAAACTCCACTTGGGATGTCACCGTTTCAGTTGGTGTACGGTAAGGGATGTCATCTACCGGCGGAGCTTGAGCATAAGGCCTACTGGGCATTGAAGAAATTGAACCTGGATTTAGATGCAGCTGGTAAGAAAAGAATGCTTTAGCTTAATGAACTTGATGAATTTCGACTTCAAGCGTACGAGAATAACAAAATGTATAAGGAAAAGGTGAAGAGGTGGCACGATAGGAAGCTACATCCTAAGTTATTTGTGCCAGGGCAACAAGTTCTTTTATTCAACTCTCGGCTCCGACTTTTTCCTGGGAAGTTGAAATCAAGGTGGTCTGGACCTTTTATTGTCAAAACTGTGTTTCCACATGGAGCGGTGGAAATTTTTGAGAATGATTCGGACCAAGCATTCAAGGTTAATGGTCAGCGGTTGAAGCACTACTATGGGGACATGGCAAACCGAGAGGTGGTTAGTGCCATTTTGTTGACTACTTGAGAAAGGTACGGAACGTCAAGCTAATGACGAAAAAGAAGCGCTGCGTGGGAGGCAACCCATGAATTGTTGTTACAGGAACCCTTAGAAGTTAATAACCTATCCAAAAACACAAAAAAATCAGAAAACAGGGGCTGAAAATTTTTTTTTCCAGAGACCCTCTGCGCGCCCGCGCAGCTATGCTGAGCGGCAGCGCAGGGGTCGAGTTCCAGAAAATTTTTTACAGTTCAGAAAAAAAAAAAACACAAAAACACAAAAACACAAAAATAGTTTTAGCCCATAAACCCACGAATTGTTCCCACTACCCCATCATTTTATCCCTTAATTCCCAAACCCTAATCTAATCCACACCCTATATATACATACACCTATCCTACATATCTCCCACAAAACTTCCTACACTTAAACCCTCTCACAAACATCAAAAATCAGTTCTTACATACTTTTATTCACGAATCAATGGCACCCAAGAGAGCACGCACTATTGACAGCAGCAGCACAGTTCCTACTGCTGATTCATCGAGGGGTACTGCTGCAAGGCCTCGGTTAACTGACAGAGCTGCGGAGGAAGAGTACACTAGGCTGTTGGGGAAGCCGATTCTGAAGGAGAGGGGGGTTTTACCATCAGGGAGGGATGGTGAGTTGTTGCCCATGATTGCAGAGAAGGGGTGGATAGCTTTTTGTGAGTCACCCGAAGCAGTACCGATGAGCGTTGTTCGCGAGTTCTACGCGAACGCGAAGGCTGAAAAGAATGGGTTTTCTGTAGTCCGTGGGCTGACGGTTAATTATCATCCTGCGGTGATTCGCCGTGTGATTGGACAGCGAGAGAGGAAGCCCGAGGAGGAGAACTGGAATGAAAAGACTGCTGAGGATTTTGACTTGGATTTGATTTGTGCGACTCACTGTCAACCGGGCACAGTTTGGACCCGCAGTCCAGGCAATAATGAGTATCGTCACTTTCCGGCGATCGCCATGAACAGGTATGCCCGTGCATGGAATGCATTTATATGTGCTAATATTTTGCCTTCTTCACATGCACACGAGGTCATAGTTGAGAGAGCACAGTTGTTGTGGGGAATTCTGCATGATGAGTACTATGTGGACCTTGGTGAGTTTATCTACCAAGGAATTCTGAAGTTTTTGAGGGGAGAAAAGTATATGAACATCCCTTATGCATCCACGGTTACGAAGCTATGTCGAGCAGTGGGAGTGAACTGGCCGGCTCATGAGCAGTTGCAGTTGCCAGCAGCTCCGATTGATTCTGGCACTCTGAATGGGATGCAGGAGTGGACCGGTGGTAAGCCTGAGGAGCATGGGCTGGGTTATCGTCTTCTAGGAGGGCGTCCAGCATGAGGTGCTACTATGGCTAGGCCAGGGCGTGATGAGGCTGGTTCTTCGAGAGCTCAGGAGGGTGCTGGGATGGGTGATGCCCAGTATAGGAGGCTTTCACGGTGGATGGATGCCATGTATGAGACGCAGAGCAGGTTTGCTCAGGAGCTCACCCTTGCGTTAGGGACTGCTTTTCGAGGCCTTGGAGCTGATATCCAGTGGCCAGTTTTTGGTGAGGACTCTGCATACCCACCGCCTGATACTCCACCCACTGAGGGTGATGATGATGATGGCTCCGAGTAGGTATACCCTGTGTTCCTTTCTACTACTTTCACTGAGGACAGTGAAGATTTTTAGTTTGGGGGTGGTAGTTAAGGAATATTGTGTGTGTGTCATTTAGTTGCATATTCATGATAGTTTAGTTCATATAGTTGCATAATTTATGCCATTTAGTTTTTTTTTATGAATGTCATGTAGCTCATGCATTTACCATGATCCCTTTTGCAATAAGTTATCGACTGAATTGTGATATTGATGCAAGTGTAGTGATAGCATTAAAGTGATATTAAGTTGTGTAGGTTGATATGCATGCTAGAAACAATTGTAAGTCCACTAAGTCTTAAAGAATGCGTAAGGGCTAGATTGTTGTTATGATTTGGTTGTTTTCAAGGTCAATCTACTTATTATGCTTAGAATTCGATTATAGGTTCTTAGTGATAAAGACATGAAAAAAGAAAAAATTTTGGAGAAAAAAATATGGAAGTTGTTGCTAGTTGTGGCTAGGCGTCAAATGGCTAGTAGCCGGCTCGCATATGTTGCGAGTAGTCTAGGGTTGAGCAAGATGGAGCGAAACGCACTTGCTCAGAAGTTATTAAAAAAAAAAAAATTGGCATAATTGATCAAGAGTGGGCTCTTTGGTATTCGAGTTATTAAGTTCTTAGGGGACTTTGTGCCTAGTGACCTAAGGCTTTTAGAGTCTGGGATCCGCTAACCTAACGCTCGTTACATGGATACCATTGTATAAGTCTTTTGTGGACCTCACTCATTGCACGGTCAAATAAGCATTTGAGTTGTAAATAAAAAGCACGATTCCGTAATAAGCTCCAGTGTCTTGTAGTGTTGTATATCACTTTGTGCCTAGAATTTTTTATTCTTTGTATAATCGTAGGATTGCCTTGAGGATAGTCTAGTCATAGTAATTGGTCTAGTTCCGAAGCATATCTGTTAAGCATTTGCACACACCACGTTTCTGGCTGTATGTCCATTTGCATGAGTTTATTGATCTTTAGTTGTCTAACTGCATTCGTTGAGATGTGACAATTTGGTTGGTTAATTGTAGTAAGGGGGATCGGTGCATTTTCATATAGATTACATTCATGCATATTTTTATTTGTTTTTGAGTCTGTGACGCTTGAGGACAAGCATCGATTTAAGTTTGGGGGTGTGATAAGTGGCATTTTATACCACTTAGAACGTCTTAAAATGGCTTAAATTGGTGTCTTGAAATCAAGTATTTTGTGTATTTGATGCGTTTTTCTAGTGTTTATGCATTTCAGGGTATTAGTTGCATTTCGGGGGAGGAATCATCAAGAATAAGCCTTGGCATGTGTTCACCATTGCGAGAGGAAAGGAACGGGCAGATTACGGCGAAGAAACGGAGCAAACCTGGATTTTTTCCAGTAGAGGCCTGCGCGCCCGCGCAGCAATGCTGAGCGGCCGCGCAGCAACCTGCGCGCCCGCGCAGCTATGCTGAGCGGCCGCGCAGGGTCGGGGAAAAAGATAAATTATTTTAGACTTCTACTTCTGTTTGGCTTCCAACTTCTATGTAATCTGAGTTTTATGGGACTATTATATAGGTAGATTTGAGACGTTTTCACAGAGAGTATGAAGGGGATTATGTTTTAGATTGTGTTTTACGCAAGAAGCGAAGGAGATAAGGAAGAAGACCGATTTAGCACACCACAACGAAGAGGGAGCATATATTCTTGTGATTCTTGTTTCGTTGTAACGTTGGATGCTAGTTTTCTTGCTTTGACTTATTTACTCTTGTGACGTACTCTGTTTTAATATAATTAGTTTAGTTATTATTTTCTTGTGTTTGTTTATCATGATTTCATATGAACCCATGATGGCGATAAGTTCTATTATGGGCTAATCGTGATCATGGGGTTGCAACGGATTTATTATGGAATTCTTTAGTTAATTGTTTAATACTTTAGTGTGTGATGATTGCATGATATCTAGTATTGGTTGTGCGTATTCGTCTTATGTGCGTCGCGAACATATAAGATAGGGTGTTAATCTCTTGTGAAGCGACGGTGGATCTTGAGATTTAGAACTTGCCATGCTAGCATATGTTCATGTACGTTGTGCATGATTAGTGGGTAACTCTAACAGTTTTATTTGCCCTATGTAATCAAAAGGAATAACTTGTGCTTAAATCGTTGTGTTGTCAATTTCTGTAGACATATAGAAACTCAACATAATTGATGACTATTCAACTTCTATCTTAATTGTGGATGCTTGGTAGAATGGTATTAGTACAATGAAAGTTGGCTTTTATCAGTTTCGTGTTATTCGATTAATATCATCACTGTCACATGCTAAAGGTAATAACAATGGCTATAGAAGGAAGTAATAATGAAGTTGTGATCTCATGAGTGTTTTATTATTGATAAATTGAAGTGTTAGTTAAGTGGTTAATTAAGTAGTTAATTATAGTTAATATTTAATCAACAATTTTAAGTGTTATTATCTTAACATTGAGAAGTAATCATACATTGGTGAGTGAGTTTAATTAGACAATAATTTAGTCTGAGTCTCTGAGGGAACGAACTAGAAAGTATTCTATATTACTTGCGAACGCGTATACTTGCGTGAATATTAGTGCGTGTTTTCGCCCTAACAACCTCCCTTTTCGAGCGGCTCAGTTGCGTTGTCAAGACCTTCAAAATCACTGTCATTAACCTCTTCAACAACCCCCATCAAAAGGTCACCATCTTTAGAAAATTTTGGCGGAGATGCTTCCAGCATGAGGACCTCACCTTGGGCATCTACCCTCGAGGAAAAGACAACATCACCATAAGGAGCTTCTCCTGGATATTGGATAATCATAATCGCATTGCATGAGGACCTCATACTTTTCTTTCCCACATGTCGAGTACCTTCTATTGGTGGTTCCACCTGTTTGTAGCAACTGTCAGACTAGGTCCTCCATCTTCCAGTAACACGTGCTTATACGTCTGCTCAGCTGCACGTAGAGCTTGGACATAACATTCCCTAGACTCACCTTGATTTCCTTTAACACAACCAATTCCCCTTGGAATTGTGAATTTCAGGGATGGTTGATATATAGAGGTTATCACTCTCATTTCTTTCAACAAGGGCCTATCTATTATGACATTGTATTAAATATTCTCATTGACCACCATAAATTCTTTTACCTGGGTTGCTGATAGAGGTTCATCCCCTAAAGTTACCAGTAGCTTCACCCTTCCTATAACACACATTGGGCCTTCAGTAGAGCCAGACAACTTATTGTATGTTGGTGACATTTCTTTATTAAGAAGACCCATTTTATGATAAGTTACACAAGAAAGTATGTTACAGGAGCTTCCATTATCAACTAGCACCCTGTGTACATTTAATCCTCCAATGAAGATAGTTATCACCAAAGAATCATTATGTGGGTGATGGACATGTTCTGCATCTGCTTCTGTGATGGTGATATCACCAACTTCACCTCCAAAATTCCTATGAGGCCTTCCATTCAGATTATGAACCTCAAAGTATGGTTCCTCTCGAACTTCTCTCACATATCTCTTCATTAAATTTCGGGATGAACCTCCATGGTAAGGACCTTGAATGATTGTGTTGATGTTCTTTGCCCTGGTGGCACGTTTAAGTTCTTTCTCAGCTTCATTTTTAGCCTTGTCATCCTTATATTTCCTGGCTAAGATACGAACTCTGTTATGTAGCCATTACGTATTAGATCATCAATGTGATCCTTCAGGCGACGACAATTGGCTGTATCATGGCCGTTAGCATCATGAAAGGCACAAAAATTTTCTTCATCACTCTTTCCTGATGGCCCTGTTTTATATGGATTCTTGAAGATGCCTGTCTTGTCTTCCACCTCAAAGATATGGCTAATTAGAGCTTTCAAATGTGTGTATTCCACACTGGAGCGTTTCCTTTTCTCCTGATAAACATACCCCAATCTTTTTCTATTTGAAGTTGCATTTACTGTGATTGGACTAGTTTTATTATCCTGTGGAGCTTCTTTGTTTGAACCTCCTCTAAAAGCAGGACACTTCCCAAATCCACTGTCTCTGGGACTAACAAACCCGGGTCTTTTATTCTTGCTCCAATTTCCATTATTTCCAGAAGAATTTCTCTTGAGATTCGCCAGTGACTCTTCCACCATCTTGTGAGACTCTTCCTTGTTGTAGAAATCACTAAGGATTTTAGGTTCCTCACGTTGGATCTCCTTCCAAAATTCTGTACATGGTCTTACCCCAACTATCAGGAAGTTCTTGTAGGTCCCATCAGGAGCCCTTCTTAGCCTTGACACCTCAGCATTAAAACGCTTAAAGTACTCCCTCAATGATTCATCTTCCCATTGCTTGATGTTGGACAAAGTATTAGCAGGTGGTGCATATACAACTGATGCTTGGAACGGGGTGACAAAAATCCCACACATCTGCCTTCGAGAGCGAATTGAGTTTGTTGATAGCCTTTTGAACCACTGGTGAGCATTCTCCCTCAATGTAGCAACTAGATAACTACATTTAGTTAGGTCCTTGACCTAGTAAACCTCCATCTTAGTGTTGAAATGACTAAGGTACTCCACTGGATCAGTATCTCCATCAAACTTTAAGTCACTTACCCCCATGTATGACAGTGGGAGGGGTGAGTCCCTTACTTTCTTGGTACAGGGAGAAGCCACAACTAGTTTTGAGATACCCTTCTTTTCTGTCTTGATTCTTTCCAAAGATTTCTGGAGGTCCTTAAATCTTTAACTGGCGCTTCCCCATTAGACAGCTGCTCTTCATCTTTCCTCTCTGCACTGGAACCTTCATTGGTATTATGTGATGAGCTTTGGTTGAAGCTAGAACCTCCATCTTCTTTTGGTACAGGAGCTTCAGGTGCAGCTTTACTCTTTCATGCTTTCATCTAGGAGGGATGCTTCTCCTTCTTTTTACCCTTCGAACCTTTAGAAACTGAACCTTCTGCATTTGCCTTATCTGTTACTCTATTCTTCTTCTTGTCCAGCTTAAGCCTGAGGTCCTTGTTTGTTAGCTTCTTTCCCATGAGATCAAAGACATTCACACTGTGTGTACCTGAAGGTTCAGCCTCATCTTCGAGCTTCTTCTAAGGGTCCCAATCTGCATTTTCCTGGTTAGTTTTAATACCAGAGAAAGTGGGCTTCTTTGGGTCAGCACCATCGTCCTCCTTCTCACCCTCGAAGTTCAGTTGAATGGGAGTAACACCCTTCTTCCCCACGGGTTTCTGATTCCTCATCCTCTTGCTTAATCTCGTGGACTTCTTATCCAAGGACTCAATCCTGTTGCTCATCTGTTGCAGGTGATTCAGGATATCCTTGTTGGTAACTTCTGCACTGGGATCGCGATTGTTGCCATTTTTATCCCTTCTCGGTGTTCGTTCCTCGTTAGAATTGTCTGACATCTTCCTCTCTTAAAAAAGATATTAGAAGTCCCCTCCTTCTAGTGCCAAAAATGTTATGAGAGAAAATTGATTATAATACCCCAGAATAATCGTACTTGAATAACTGAATTACCCTTAATTTTCGGGTAATTATATGGCTGCTGCAGCTGCTGAAAAAAGATTCAACTGTTGAAATAAAGTTAGAATTGTGTATGATTAATGAACTGAATAAGTAAAGATTCAAGTAAAATGGCTGAGAAATACCTTCCCAATTCCGGCTAAATGTACCCAGAAAATAATCACAATGGTTACACGTGTCAATATGTGTAGAAAGTGAATATTCGGACCCCTTTGCTAATTACCTACATACCCTATATATAAGGATAAGTTCAATGTAGTTCTCTAAGGTTGGATTCCATTCTTTTACCAATAATCCACGTTTATGATAAGCCAAACAAGTTCCCATAGCCCACCAACTCTTTCTAAGTTAGATTCTAGTGTCCAGGTGCGGCTGGACATTAAAAACCTATTTTAATCCATAAACGAGACATGTTTTTCATGTAATCATGTATTTATCCTTTAATTATTAATATTTATCACGTTTTATGGTGATATAATCTCGCTAGAAATCCATTTCATGAAGATAAGAACTGTTCTCCATCATTTTAGGAGGTACGCTAATGCTCCTGCATCAACACCTCACCATCCTTTCCAGCCATGCAAGTGCTTTCAGCACCTCAGCTGTTCATAAAGACTTATTCCTGATGCATTCTATTACCTTTCATAACCACATAGACTCGTCAATAGCGAGTTGAACCTCCCAGTTAGCTACTGTTTTACTAAAAACTCTATACCTTAGCGCCGGTTCCTCCAAAATCATGAATCTTTGGGTCAAATTTATACCAAAATTCACCTTATTGCATGTCAAATAAGCCCAATCTTTTTATGGATCTTAAATATAGTCCATACAAGATTTTGGGCACAACAGAAATAAACGTGACATTCTTTAAGTTTTCTAGACCAAGATCTCATTTTGTAATTAAGATATGATTTCCATATCTTTGTTAATCATATAAAATTAGTTTTAAGAGCGTAGAAGGCAATCGTACTATGGTAATCTGCTATATTTAACACTATTAAATATTACTATGTTAACATTTAATATAAATTAAAAGTATTTAGAAGTGTATATCTGGATGAGGGGAAAATTAATGCTAATAATTTATAGGCCGAAATACCCGAACTTGGCTTATTTGCATCAAGTTGTCCATTTATATTTTTGCTTTAGTTTTTTTGTCACTCATACACTGACAGACTAATATATCATAGAGACCGCATTGTCTTGTAAAATTCAACTCTGATCATGAACCTCCTAAAATCACTTCCCTGCTATTTCTTCATCCTCATTCATCTCCTCATCAATGTTTATGCTATCAACTCTGAATTATCCTCAACACAAAATGTCCTGATATCGAAACAAGGTCCCAAACCGACGAAGCTGTTCGTGTTCGGGGATTCGTATGCAGATACAGGTAACATTGTAAAGTCACACTCCCCTTCATGGAAGCAGCCTTATGGTATCACATTTCCTGGTAAACCCGCTGGCCGATTCTCCGATGGCCGTGTCCTCACCGATTATATTGGTATTTTTGTTTTTACCTTGTATCACTTATCATTTCATTACTTTCTTTAGTTGCATGCACTTTATCTTTTTTCAAATTTCTTTCTAATCCGTTAGAATATTAATATAAGATCATGTAATATTTTGAGGTTTTAGAAAATGTCAATCCGGGGATGTTATTTTCTTTTCGTGACGCATTACAATTAGTTATACGAATATGAAGCATAGGCTTATATCTAAATTTCTGAATTTTAGATTCATCAAAATCTGAATTCAAAACTTTAGAAATTGATCAATGTCAATATGAATATGCCCCTTTTAGATTGATTCGAAATGGGTTGCAGTTAACAATAAGTGTTTTACTTTATAAATGATGATGTACAAGTTGTTGGTAGTGTGGTCATTACTTTGTTTGGACGCATGATATTGTTTTTTCCCATTTATTCCGCAGCATGCAATTGTCAGCCTTTTTCTTTTTCTTGTTAACACTACTACACCTGTACGTATCTTTTTGTAATTAGGGGATACTAATTAGGGGTAGTGTCATTTTCTAATTAAATAATTTATGTAAAATTAACACTTGGTATATATATCTTACGTTACATTAAGGCCCATTTGGGATATCTTAAAAAATGTAATATATGAGTTAAAGTCGAAAATTGTCGTATAAGTAATATGAAGAACGTAACTTATATGTTATTTAGGTGTTTGGATAATTTTACGTAAATGTTAGTTATAAGTTGTTAATGTGTTTGGTAAATTTTTAATTATAAGTTATAGTTTTTTTTAAAATTAAAAGTTTAATATAATAGTTCAATTTATAAAATAAATAAGATGAAATCTGAAAAAAAAATCAAATATATTTGATAATTAAGTAATTTATTTATAATGTATTATAATAGACGAAATATTAAAAGTTGACAAAACTTAAAAATAAATTAAAAAAATCATAATTAGAAAGTAGGCAAATGTGGTAATAAGTAATAATGTATGATAATTTGTTAGAGGGAAGAAAAGATTAACAAAGAAAATATAGAAAATGAGAGGAAAAAGCCAAAAGGATTAGATGTGTAAAATGGAGAATGAAGAATGAGATTGTACGTTGGACAAGCTTTCTAATTTTCATCATAGATGAGAAGAAATGATCCTTACACTAAATCCAAACAGACTGCATAAATCCAAAATGGGATTTCAGCTCATTTATGATGAAATGAGATGATGCCAAACAGGCACTAAGTTGGGATGTCAAGGTCATTGTGTCCATTTTGTCAAGGTGAAATTGAAATTTAGTACAAGTATATTATATAATTTTAAGGCATTGAGAAAGTGACAAAGTTCTAAACTTTAATACATTGACCCTTGCTCTAACTAACTAGCTCACAACAATTAAGGCCATATGTGAGACATTTACTACCTGTCTTGCTACTGGCACGGAGGGAGGGACCGATATAATTCAAATTCCAGATCTCTTGTAAACTTACCTCCCCTGTCAAATTTTGTGACCTATAATCTAAAATTTAACATACGTAGCAGATGCGTCATAGTTCTTGAGAAGCACATCAGATATTTTGTTAAAAAGTCGTTATTACAAAGTATTATCTAGTTTAAAGTTATATTTTAGATGGCTATCAGAGAATAAATGTCACAATTCACAACAGTTTTCCCGCTTATGCATTCTGCTGACCTGCAAATTGAACTGCAGTCGCACATTACTGCAATAATTTTCACTCTAGTATTATTAATGTGGACGAGATTAGATCTTCTTACGTCTCTACTCCTAATGTTTAGCCAAGTCTTTGGGGATCCACTCTCCAGTACCATACCAGTGGCGAAAATATGGCAGACATCATTGGCACAATGGGATGAACTTTGCCTTTGGAGGGACGGGTGTGTTTAATACCGACGTGCCTTTGCCAAACATGACCACCCAAATTGATCTTTTAGAGAAGCTTATGCTTGGTGAGTCAGTCTACAGCAAGACTGACCTGCAATCATCCTTGGTTTTAGTCGCTCTCGCCGGCAATGATTATAGTAACTTATCCACTGCAGGTGGAACTATCCCGGTAAAATCCATACTTCATATAGTTTCACTATTTAACATTGTATTGTGTAACCTATATGCGTGATAAGTGTATTCTCTTTTACATTGTTATTGTATTTTAATACAGGAAATTATGGCCTTTATTACTAAAGTAGTTAACCAACTAGCTTTGAACTTGAAACGTATTGAAACAATGGGTGGGAGGAAAATAGCCGTGACAAGTCTACAGCCCCTGGGATGTCTCCCTCGTGAAACAATGGATTCTGCATTTCATCAATGCAATGAGACTGAGAATACGGCTGCTATCTTTCACAACTTGTTGTTGCAACAAGCTGTGGCAAAGTTAAACAATGACAGTTACGGTAGCAAGCAAGTATTCACCATTCTTGATCTTTATACATCGTTCAACAAAGTAATCGAGAACAGAGGGATTCTATCAGGTGCTTCTTGCATATCAAGTATAGATATTATATAATTCATTCCCTAGATCAGTTCTACTTAAAGTTTAACCATTAAATCAAAACATGCGCGTTATCTTAGTATATGAATCATGTAACTGATGATAAAAAAATAATATGCAGGGGATGCGATGTTTGAGACCCCGCTAAAGCCATGTTGTACGGGAATGAGCAAAGACTATTCCTGTGGAAGCTTAAATGATAAGGGAGATGTAATGTATAATGTATGTAAGAACCCTGAATTGGCATTCTTCTGGGACACAGTTCACCCCACAGAGGCAGGATGGCATGAAGTCTGTTATTCATCTTTGAAACCCACTCTTGACAAGTTTTTTTAGTTTTCAACTTGGTTCTGAAATTTGCAAGATAGTTTACATTATCAATTTCCTTGGTACATGTTTCCTAGTCTTGTTTCCCTATTTGGTGATCATCACTAAGAAGTCATATAACATCAAAATTGTGATCTCCTGCTCCGGGACCATATCACTTTTAAAACCCGAATCATTTCAATTATACTTGAACTTGCATACCAGAACAGAATATAGAAAAAACAACGATTCATCCAGAACAAAAACACAGCTGACATAAATTTAAAGCATGAAACATTCTACATCCCAGAATAGTGCATCAAAGTTTAAAGGCCTGTGGCGAACCCGCAAGGTAATGGATACCTGCCTGCAAAATTGTTCTCAGTTGCACATTATCTTATTTTAACAGCATGACAGGGAAATAAAATAAAAAACATTCTCTCAGAACAAATACTGTATCCTCAAAATCCGAAGCCTCGGTTGCCTTATTTATATCCAGAGGTGTTTCGAATCCTGAAGAATAACTTGTCATGAAAAAATGATTTTCATAAGATACTCGAGGATCAGTTTTGCTCTCGAGTATACTGCAACAACACTTTTAAGTCCAAAACCTGCCGCATAATGTGGAGAAAAGTACCATTTTACCTAATTGCTTGATATTCTAACACGAGCTTGACGGGAATACTGGAAGTTTTTCGTTTTTATAACTTCTTTCCTCTTCTTCCTGGCAGCTGCTGCTGAATAGGCACCCATCCGCCTCCTTAGCAGGCTATCAACAGGCTGTTGAGGATTTTCTTCCGATGAACTGCTGGTAGCTGCTGCACAAGTTGAGACTTCATTCCTTCTCTTGCTGGAATCATTCTGTCTCACGCTCAGACCACCAACAGTTTCCTCAATTCCTTCTGAAGTAGCAGCAGCTGCTTCAGATGTTACTTTAGTCTTATTTCGAAGCTTTTTCCTCGAACCATTTCCATGGTGCACCTGTACAGAAGGCATGATAGTTTCCACTGATGTAGAAGCTTCACCTGTCATCATATTAGGTGCTAACCTTTGATCTCTCTTTATATCAGCTATACTTTTCCAATATGAATTGGTAGTGGACTGATTATTTGCATTCAGTTTACCAGCCAAATCCATGGGTTGAGGAGGGATTCGCTCAGCTGGATGCATAGGAGGAATGAACCAATGGTATGGCAGTGCATATGAAGTATTTCCTGGAATATTCATCCTTAAAGGATTTTCATATTCCATTAAAGAACAGTTTGGACTATTTGCCAGCACAGGAGCTTGTGATGCAACAAAGATGCCATCTTGAGGTGCAGTCTGGACAGTATTAGAACCTGGAGTACTATATGGTAACACAAACGGAAAACTTGATGGTTGGTTAAATATATAATACTGGTGAGTACTCAAAGATGTTGTAGTCCGTGTATGACCATTGTCAGACTTTGAACCCTCTTGAGTTTCATCAACTTCTTCTTCAACCTCAGACTCCTCTGTCACTCCACTCATATTCAACTGCAGAATGTAGAAGAATTAGATAGCTGTAACTGTCGTGATAAGATGCATATATTTCAATACACAATTTATTCACCTGAGATTTCAATCTCTTGTTAGTTCTCTTCAAAGAAGCATACTCTCTCATAGCTGCCTCTTTTTCCTTCTCGCAAAATCATAATCAAAGTAAGTTTTAACATAAATTTGAGATGGTAAGAAGTTGAAAGACTTCCTATGAAGAGCCGCCCCTTTTCCCTTCTCGCATAATTAAATCAAAGTAAGTTTTAACATAAATGTTGAAATGGCAAGAAGTTTACAGACTGCTTATAAACTTAAGTACCAAGGAAAATATAATGTATAAATTGTAACATAAAAACACCTTGTCACGATCTGGGTTATAGCTCCAACTTTCATAAACGTGAAATTAAAATAATAAACTTGACAAAGAATACTACATACCTTCTTTAGATTGTCATTTTCACATTGTAATTCAGCAGCTTTCCTTGCGAGCTCATCACAACGAGCCTTTACAATATATAATTTAGAATAAGTCTCAGTTTCTGAATATAAACAATGAATTGATAGAACAACTATGACGGGGAGATGCAAAAGTTAAAGTCAACATTAGGTCCAGAACAGGACATTAAGGGATAATTATACCTGTCTCTTAAGAATTGTCTGTCTGGCAGACAACCTGTTCGCTAACATACGACGGAGCCTCCGTGCCTCCTTCTGATCCTGAGTCAGGAAAGGCCTATCAATGAAATTTGCGAACTAAAAGAAAAATTATGATCTAAATACATATTTATTTTAAAGTGTAACCTCGGTTAGCCTATTCAAATCCCGTCTTGACTTGCAGGTAACATGTGGTGCAGAACTTTTTCCTTCTTTAGGATCTTTTTGAATTTCAGTATTTTCTTCTGTCCGTATTGGCTCTGTCACCGCTATATGGCATTCCTTTTCAGAATCTTGCTGACCCTCAACAACAGAATCCTGTTATAACAGACAAAAAAAAACCTTAACTTCTACTTAAATTTATTAATTTTAAAATTTTAATCTAAGATTAAGAATGTCAACTTAGAAAACTTTCGGGAAGATTGAATTTAGTAACAGAATAAGCTACAATGAACTGGGTGTGAAATTGAATCCAACTAGTTCAGTGGCAACTGTAGACTAACTTAACATTGACTCATTGAGGTATTATATTCGTAACAGAATAAGCCACATGGCACTAACTGTATGTAACAGAAACCTACTGGTTCAGCAGCAACCGTAGACTAACTCTATTTCTTAAGCTATAATGTACATGGATACTAAGAAGATAGCCCATATTGCAATATGTATTAAGATGTCCGTTCTTTATCAGATTCCTACCTTTGTTAGAAGATTATTAGCCTCAGGGTTATAAGCAGTAAATATTAAAGAGTTGGAACTTGGAAGATCTTGTCTTGTAAGTTGTAACATCAGACTGATGGAAAGATAGATGTCCTCAATTAATAAATGAGACGCAAAACTCAATTCTAAGTAACTGTTGTCAATCAGTTTACTAGCACACAGAAATATTTAAGCACCGAGGGTGGAAGGGTTTGATCCCATCCCAACCCGAGTTCTGATACAACCAATGTTCATAAAACTTTGAGCTATTCGCGGGAGGCCTCAATTGGATCATAATATATTTAACATGTATCAGCTGAGCAACCTAAGTGCAGCTAAGCTTGTGTACCAAGAGGATGAACATAAAAAGATCTATGAATTAAAAACAGGTGCAAGCTGTGAGTACTTATGTGTGTGAATTACTGGGGACTGGTATAACAATTTCAGTTGATTATGAAAAAGAAACTCTGATGTGCTGGGCACATGATAGTAACCTAAGCTGTTTGTTTCATTTTATAGTTTAAGGTAAGTTCTGAGAAGGCTGGTTTTCCACCTTGAAGTTGTGAGTACTTATGTGTTTTTAAATTGCTGTGCATGACAGCAAAATTTCCTACAAAGTTCTTGAAATTTGTTTCTCACAATCCTCTTCTAACTTCTTTGAGACTTGAATAAATGCACAACATACATTTTTCCATGAGTACAGACGTAGTTTAATCTTACCATTGAACCATGCGGAGTAATCCATCGAAGTTAATTGTATGTACCATTAAGCGGCTAATAAATTCCATACTTCTATGCACATCTATGTCAGTAGTTATTGTCATAAAAATACGAGGTGCATATCATCAAGGACTCATCATAAACATTCATAAATCCTAAGTAAGAAAAATGCACAAATATGGAAAGAGAAATAAAACCTCTGGAACAACGTTCAAATCCTGTATTGCCTTGGCGCGAGTTTGGGTGCCATTAGGATTTGGTGGAAACTCAGCATCTTCCCCGGCCTGTGTCGCCTTTCTTATGGTCAGACTACTTTCCCTCTCACCATTCTGCTGAACCTCAACTGCATGATCCTCCTGGTACAAAGTAACAGAGAAGAGTAAATATAAGGTTGCTCTATTTCGTCAGCCTCTTACCAAGACATATAAGCAAAATATTAAAGCATGTGTCCAATTTGAAGTTACATTTTGTGATATTTTAAGAGAGAATTTAAAAACTTGTGAAAAAGTTAATGTTTTTCTTTTATATATATCTAATCTAATTAATTAATAAAATTTCATCTTTCAACTAGATACCATATATTTCAAAAAAAAATAAAAATAAAAAACTCCATACCAATAAACCTTGATTAGAGATCATAAATTGTAGATGTGACAACATATTGTATGAATATTATTTGTACTACATACACAAAATATACATTTATTTTTTGTGTTAGTATTCAATTTAATAAAATAATAAAATGGTGACTTCAAATCCACAGGATGAGATTCTGTTCTTTCAGGTAGGAGATAAATATATTAACAAAAATATGCTATGTTTGTTAATATATAAATCATTCATGTGTATGTGTTTAAATAACTTTTACTATAAACAATCCAACTCCAAAATTTAATTGATTATAGTGGTGTAAATTAAAATTCTTTTGAAAGGGGTGTTCAACAAAATACAATAGTTACATGTTGTTTTTATTTTAATAATTTAGGTTTAATTCTACTTTTTACAAGATATCATTTAGTCATTTAACACCTCTAACCTACATCTTAGTAACATCATATATGCAAATAGTGCATGCGGCAACCGTCAACCAATATCAGAACACTCAAACCTCCTGCAACCCTAGATACCAAAGGATATCAATACTTTTGTGAAAAATAAATGGTAAAAAGATCTTGTTAATTACATAAGGTTAATGAATCCAGCATAAAATTCAATAAATTTTATTTAATTAGCCAGAGTCAAATTATTTGTAAACATTATATTTTAATTAAAAATAAAATATAAATATTATGGTTTCATCTAAAAATTAAATGATTTGAATATATTTATAAAATATAAGTTCATTTTTTTGTATAAGATGTGTTTACTAAGATGATGTTTGCAATAATAAAACAATTCACAAGATCTCTTAATCAAATTAAGATAAGATTTAAAATGAGTAACATCAGTTAGTTGCTCATATAATCTATGAAAGTACACCAAAATTCAGAACTCTTATATATCTGATTAAATAATCAAATGTTATATACACACAATTATCAAATTAACAACCAACCTTATTATCTGACCATAGTGCTAGATGGAAAGGAGAGGATTGCACTGTCTGTCTCATGTTTCCAGCTGACCAAATAGAGACTTTGCTTTTCTGTTCATCTTCTTGTAGATGTGTACTAATTTCAGAAGGATTAGCAAGATCTGTTAAAGCTTCTGCTACTTCTAGTTCCAAATTTTTTAATAAAGAAGAACATAACTTAGAGCCTGAGTTTCTCCGAGTTTTCATCATCCTCCTATTAGTGAGAGTGCTAAAACAAAAAAGAACAGGAGAAAACAAAAGGAAATACTAGTAGCAAGAAGCAAATTTTAGACGGCAAGAGTCTAGTGTTGAACACAGGGTCGGAGAATTTGACACCTGTTGCACCAAATCATCGTTTAAGAGAGTCTAGGGATGTATGTAGAATCAACACGTATCACGGACGTGGTGTGTTGGCATGTAAACGGGTCCCACCATGCATGTGACTCAAAAATGTCTATATGCTATAATTAATATAGGAGAATCGGTCCAATTATAATATATTCTCATTTTATTACCTAAAATTTTAATTTCATTTACCAAAATTATAAATATATTTTAAAAATGTATTACAGTGTGTATAAAAATATATAATTAATATATTTTGGTGTTATTTTATTGTAATAATGACTGATAATAAATTGAAAAATTAATGTTTTGTGTATTTATGACATAAGATAAATTAAAATTTTTATATTAAGTAAAATCCTATTTAATAAATAATATTTGATAAAATTAAATAAAGTTTTTTTGCATTATATTTATATTTATACTAACTTAAATTTAAATTTACTTTTGTTTTAGGGTTATGTCTAACTAGAATAATAATTTTTATTTTTAATATAATAAACTTATTAATTTGAACATGTAACTACTATATGCATATAGACTAAATAATTGCGAATATTTTAGTTAATATTACATATTTATTGTAACCTGATGATAGTTTGTAAAACAATTAATATCTAGGTTATATTGTATATAATAAAATACTCTATTTAAAGTGTTAACATTTTAAAGTATTAAAAATTGAATAATTTTAAACTATAACCATTTGAAATTAACATTTATATTAAGTAATGAGATAATAAAATGGTAAGAAGTTATTGATTATTATTATTAGAATTTTCTTGAATTTCAAAATTTTTGAATGGTGTGGAATTGAATGAAACATTTGAAAAAAGAATTTGTTAAAAAATTTATTGTGAAATAGTTATGAAAATAAAATGAGATAAAAATGTCAAACAATAAAAGGCTACTCTTTATAATTTATTATTTTACAAGCAAATTTAAATATACTTAAAATTGATAATGACATTTTAATTTGAAATTTAAGTTATAGTACTTAACTTAAACCTAGCCGCCTCCCTCCTCTCCTCTCCTCTCCTCTCCTAGGGTTTGTTTATTTTCAAGTAAATCAAGGGGCTTCCACCGGTTTTCTCTGGTGGAAAGCCCCAACCCTTCATTCTCTTTTGTCCTTATTAATTCCCTTCAATAAAACCCAATTTTTTGGGTGTTTGTGTCTCTCCTTTTGGAGTGTGTATTTTGTCTCTCCTTTTGCAGTGCTTTGTTATGTTTTTGTTTAATTATGGTTGGGTTTATTTCGTGTTGAATCGGTTGAGAACGAGTTTATTGATATTCTTGGTGATCTGCAAAGCCTGCGTCAAATCTGCAGCGGTGTTGATTATTGCAAGAGCTCACCTTTCACAACCAAAGATTATTCATCTTTCACGTGTTTACACTTTCGGCATGTCTATAGCTGGTATCCAGCATGTAGATAGCTGGGGTGTTTTCGGCATGTCTATAACCGGTGTCCGGCAAGTAGATAGTTGTGGTGTCGTTTCTCCAATCTCAGTGATTGGTGTTTTTGAACATTGGGCTAACAATGGTTTTTATGTGATATGGTCAACTGCGATATTGCTATTTTCAGATATGTTGGTACAATTTGGATTGCTCGGGATGTCTTTGATTTCGTTTTTAATTTCAAGAATTTTTAAATTCTATGTATTAAACGATCAGGAAACAAATCATCTAATTGTTTTTAGTATGATATTTGTTTTACCACCTGGTTGTATCGACAGTTGGGGGTTTGTCCCGACTATATTATATTGAAGTTAATGAAAGTTTTCTGCATTTGTCAAAAAAAAAAGTTATAGTACTTAACTTCAAAATTGATATGAAATTTTCTCATTCACGGCTTATACGGCTTATAGTAAACTTATAACTAGTGTGTGAAAATTAATATTTAAATAGAACTTTTTCCTTGCATGAATTTTTTAGAATAAAATCAAATTTTAATATTGTTTTCTTCCATATCTCAATATGGGAGTAGTGTAATTAAGGACTAAATATCAATATTTATCTAACTAATTGTATGTAGTGTTTATTTTTAATTTTAAATTCTAGTTTACATTGAATTTGGTGTTAAAGTAAACATTATATAAATTTAAAAAGGCTGTAACAAAATATTTGGCAATACACTACACATGCTCAAATCTTTTAGAGTAAATGTTATTCAACTAGTTGTTTAGCTAATATTTGACAAAATATTTGGTAATAAATCACTAACAAACATTTATAATTATAAAATTTGTTCTTAGTAGATTAGATACTATCTATAAATTAAGCTAGTTAAACAATAAAACAGTCTTAAGATCAAGTTTTTTTTGACAAAAGGCACTGCTTATATTATTTTTATTTTTTTGACAAATGCAAAAAACTTTCATTAATTTGAATATAGTACAACCGGAATAAACCTCCAACTGTCAATACAACCAGATGTTAAAACAAATAACATATTAAAAACAATTAGATGATTTATTTTCTGATCATTTAACACATAGAATTTAAAAATTCTTGAAACTACAAACGAAATCAAAGACATCCCAAGCGATCCAAATTGCACCAACATCTCTGAAAATAGCAACATCACAATTGATCACATCACATAAAAACCATTGTTAGCCCAATGCTCAGAAATACAAATCGCATAAACAATCTTTGGTTGTGAAAGGTGAGCTCTTGTAATAATCATCATAGCCCGCATAGCCCGGATTTGATGCAGGCTTTGCAGATCACAAAAAATATCAATAAATTCGTTCTCAACAGATCCAACACCGAATAAACCCAATCATGACTAAAAAAAACATAACAAACACTTCAACATGAGAGACAAAACATACATTCCATGAGGAGAGACACACAAACACCCAAAAAAATGGGTTTTATTGAAAGGAAACTAACGAGAACAAAAGAGAATGAAGGGGTTAGGGCTTTACACCGGAGAAAACCAGTAAAAACCCCTCGATTTACTTGAAAATGGACAAACCCTGAGAGATGAGAGGAGGATAGAAACAGAGAGAGAGAGATTTTTATTATTTCTCTTCTTCAATAAGGTTACACAAGATAAACTCCAGAGCAGTGTACAACTACTCCTTAGGATCTGTCATAGAATAAGCATCATGTTATTCCCAAACAATCTAAACAAGAATTACAGAAGGGGGGTTGAATGGAATTTTGGCTTCTTTTCAGATTTCAAGAATAATTCTTCTACAAATAAATAACTGTGTTTGATTTTGCAATAGTGCAGAATGAAAGTAAAATAGATCTTAAAATATAAAAAATTTAAATACAAGTATTTAAAACTTTCTGGTGGATTGAAATTTTCCACCAGAGATATATATTAAGTAGAGAACTCTGTGTTACAAAATGTACACGGCTGCTTACAAGTTGAACTGCAAGAACAGAGAAATTCTTTACAGATTTTATCTTATCTATTTCTCTGGTAATTGCTTACTGACTTGGATACTATTCAACTTGCTACACTTGGTTTATATATTACCAAGTTACATGATAAAAAGACAAGTAAATAAGACAAACTATTTCTAGTCTAATTTCATGCTGCTACACTTCTCTTTCCAGCATCTTTGAATATCTTCAGTTTAGCATGGAAATGGAAATGCTTCTTTATTCTCTAAAACCTGAATTAGGCTGCCACATACCATTTGCATACAATCAACGCATGTGAGTCACTATCAAATGCTCTTTTGAATTTGATCATCTGTTGAAACTCAGACTGATCATCCGTTGAAACTCAAATTGATCAGCCATTGAAACTTAGATTGATCATCCGTCGAGACTTAAGTTGATCATCCGTTGAAGTTTTTTGAATCATCCGTTGAAGTTTTGTGAATCATCCGTTGAGACTGTCTTCTTGTTAGTTAACTTCATTTCATTTATACAAGATTACAATGCATCTAATATTTACAATTAGCCAACCTATCTTGCATATCAATCAAGTAGTCAACCTGACTTAAACATTCTATAACATCTAGTTCACTAAGCCATTTAAGTATGCAGAAATGTGCTACTAATCTTATTATTACATAAGCTACTCTTTCAACGGATGTTGAAATGATCATCTGTTAAAAGCTACTAAATCGCTTAACTAAAATCTACTTAGTGTTTTGTTTAGGTTATCATCAAGTGCACAACACATTCCTAACAATCTCTTCCAATTTATATCTATTAGAATCATAGCCATAAATTAAGAGAAACTTGATGATAACAAAATGTACTATGAATACAGAATGAAATAAAGTAGATAAAAATTACAAGTGCTGCAGTTTATTAAAATTTATCACAAAGAAAGATTTGTAGAGTGTCTTATAGATCATTTTTAAGGTGCTCCTTTAGACTGGGAAAATTTAGATCATTTCCTTGATTTCCTTGACTTATTTCCCAACTTCACATCATTCTCTTCAATCTGATATTGGAGTTGTCTGTAAAATTCTGATTCATCCTCATTTTTCTGATCCAGCTTTTCTTGCATCTTATTGAGAGTTTCATTGCTTACAATCTTTAGCCGATCTTCCAATCTGAAGAATCTTCTAATGTATTTTTCATCCTTGAACTTCATAATCCAGTATGGCCTTAAATGCACCCTATCTCCAGTAAAAGGGATTGTCAATACTCTTGGAAGTGCATTTGGTCCTCTCTAGCTATTTCTTATCTCCTCAATCTTGTTTAGTACCATTTTCTTGGTAACTATGTTGAATCCAAAGTTTTTCTTGATTGAGTAGAAGACAGTCACCAAAGTTGAATATCCTTCATTGAGAATTCTGTGAAGGGGCTATGTTATCTCTTCACCACCCTTATACCTGAAGACTAATCTCTCTGTAAGGTGCTTGTAGGCATCGATAGCTCTAACTTCCTCTAGCTCATCCAGATAGAGATTTATGTCTTAAAATTCTTTGATGTCACATATGAAGAGTTGATCTCCTTTGTTGACAGTAGGTTTGGGTTTGGCCAAAGACTTGGATTGAAGTTTAATAGGCTTGACTGTTTTGACTGCTCTTTTCTGTGTTTTTCTTGGTTTGGCAAAGATTGGAATGTTTAGATCAGGAAGAGACAAGTTGTCCCAATCTATAGGTTCATCCTTAGAAACAACAGTTCACCATGAAAGGTGATGTTATGATCAACCTTGAATTCAGCCTCCTTCACAGTATGTATGGCTGATTGGCTTTAAGTTGTAGATTGGTTTGGCATGTAGTCTTCCTTATCTTCATCAAAGTCTAGCTTCCTCTTTGAGTGGAGTTTGTATCTAAACTTCCTCTTTGTCTGCTTTGGTTCTTCTTTCTTTTCTTCATTCAAATTTTCAGTTGTCACATCAGGAAATGTAACTTCTGTGGTTGCAGGCTTCTTGGCTAGGTCATTGGCTTCTAAAGTAGCTTGCTTTTGTTGTTGCTTAAGCCTCACCTTTTCTTATTTCTTAGCTTCTGCAAACTGTGGATGTCCAGTGTTAGGCGAAAACACGCGCTAATATTCACGCAAGTATACGCGTTCGCAAGTAATATTGAATACTTTCTAGTTCGTTCCCACAGAGACTCAGACTAACTATGTTCAATTAAACTCACTCACCAATGTATGATTACTTCTCAAAGTTAAGACAATAACACTTAGATTTAAGTAACTAATTATTAACTACAATTAACTACTAAAATTAATCACTTAATTAACACTTCGAATTAACAATATTAAAACACTCATGAGATCACAACTTCATTACTACTTCCTTCAATAGTCATTGTTATTACCCTTAGCATGCAACAGTGATGATATTAATCGAATATCACGAAACTGATAAAAGCCAACTTTCGTTGTACTAATACCATTCTACCAAACATCCACAATTAAGATAGAAGTTGAATAGGCATCAATTATGTTGAGTCCCTATATGTCTACAGAAATTGACAACATAATGATTTAAGAACAAGTTATTCCTTTTGATTACACAGGGCGAATAAAATGGTTAGAGTTACCCACTAATCATGCAGACTCGTACATGAACCTATGCTAGCATGGCAAGTTCTAAATCTCGAGATCCACCGTCGCTTGACAAAAGATTAACACCCTATCTTATATGTTCGCGACGCACATAAGACGAATACGCACAACCAATACTAGATATCATACAATCATCACACACTAAGGTATTAAACAACTAACTAAAGAATTCCATAGTAAATCCGTTACGACCCCATGATCATGATTAGCCCATGTTAACACTTATCATCATCATGGGTTCATATGAAAACATGATAAATAAACACAAAATAATAATAACTAAACTAATTATATTAAACCAGAGTACGTCACAAGAGTAAATAGGTTCAAATCAAAGAAAACTAGCATCCAACGAAATAAAGAATCACAAGAAAATATGCTTCCTCTTCGTTGCGGTGTTCTAAACGGTCTTCTTCCTTATCTCCTTCGCTCCTTGATTAATACAACGATCCAACACACGTGAAACGTCTCTGAAATCTACTTATATAGGAGTCCCATAAAACTCAGATTATTCAGAAGTTCGAAGCCAAACAGAAATAGGAGTCTAAAATATTAAATCTGATTTTCCGTCCCTGCGCGGCCGCTCAGCTATGCGCTCAGCTTCCTGCGTGACCGCTCAGCATAGTTGAGCGGGCGCTCAGACCCTTACTGGAAAATGGTCTGTTTTTGCTCCGTTTCTTCGCTGTAATCTGCTCCTCTCTTCCCTCTTGCAATGCTAGACACATGCCAAGGCTTATTTTTGATGAATTCTCCCCCGAAATGCAACTAATACCCTGAAATGCACAAACACTAGAAAAACGCATCAAATACACAAAATACTTGATTTCAAGATACCAATTTAAGCTATTATAAGACGTTCTAAGTGGTATAAAATGCCACTTATCACACCCCCAAACTTAAATCGATGTTTGTCCTCAAGCGTCACAGACTCAAAAACAAAATAAAAACATGCATGAATGCAATCTATATGAAATGCAGCGACCCCCCTTACTACGACCAAACCAACCAACTTACGACATCTCAACAAATGCAATTAAGCGACTAAAAATCAATCAAATCATGCAAACTAACATACATCCAGAAATGTGGTGTGTGCAGATGCTTAACAGATATACTTCAGAACTAGATCAATTATTATGACTCAACTATCATCAAGGCAATCACATGATTATACAAAGAGTAAAAATTCTAGGCACAAAGTGACTTATAAAACTACAAGAATCCTGGAGCTTATTACGGAATCATGCTTTTTATTCATAACAATAATGCTTATTTGACCGTGCAATGAGTGAGGTCCACAAAAGACTTATACAATGGTATCCATGTAGCGAGCGTTAGGTTAACGGATCCCAGACTCTAAAAGCCTTAGGTCATTAGGCACAAAGTCCCCTAAGAACTTAATAACTCGAATACCAAAGAGCCCACTCGTGATCAATTATGCATTAACTCTTTATCTTTCTTTTTTTTCTTCTTCTTCTTTTTTTTCTCTTTTTCTTTCAAAATTTCTGAGCAAGTGTGTTTCGCTCCATCTTGCTCAACCCTAGACTACTCGCATAAACATACGAGCCGGCTACTAGCCATTTGACGCCTAGCCACAATTAGCAACGAATTCCATTTTTTACTCCATTTTTTTTCTTTTCATGCCTTTATCACTAAGAACCTATTATAAAATTCTCAGCATAATAAATAGATTATCCTCGAAAATAATCAGACCATAACAACAATCTAGTCCTTAAGCATTCTCTATGACTTAGTGAAAATACAAGTGTTTCTAGCATGCATATCAACCTACACGACTCAACATCACTTTAATGTTATCACTACACTCGCATCAACATCACAAATCAGTCGGCAAATCATCGCAAAAGGGATCATGGCATATGCATGAGCTACATGACATGATAAAAAAATAAAGCTATAAATAAAAAAAAACTATATGGCAAAAATTATGCAATTATATGAACTAAACTATCATGAATATGCAACTATATGACACACACACAAAATATTCCTTAACTACCACCCCCAAACTTAAAATCTTCACTGTCCCCAGTGAAGGTAGTAGAAAGGAACACAGGGTATACCTACTCGGAGAGATCATCATCATCATCATCACCCTCAGTGGGTGGTGTATCAGGAGGAGGATATGCAGAGTCCTCACCAAAAACTGGCCACTGGATGTCAGCTCTAAGGCCTCGAAAAGCGGTCCCTAACGCAAGGATGAGCTCTTGAGCAAACCTGCTCTGCGTCTCGTACATAGCATCCATCCTCCGTGACAGCCTCCTATACTGGGCATCAGCCATCCCAGCACCCTCCTGAGCTCTAGAAGAACCAGCCTCATCACGCCTTGGCCTCGCCATAGTAGCACCTCGTGTTGGACGCCCTCCTGGAAGACAATAACCCAGCCCATGCTCCTCGGGCTCACCACCGGTCCACTCCTGCATCGCATTCAGAGTCCCGGAATCAATAGGAGCGGCCGGCAACTGCAACTGCTCATGAGACGGCCACTGAACTCCCACCGCTCGGCAAGGCTTAGTAACCGTGGATGCATAAGGGATGTTCATGTGCTTAGCTCCCCTCAAAAACTTCAGAATTCCTTGGTAGATGAACTCACCAAGGTCCACATAGTACTCCTCATTTAAAATTCCCCACAACAACTGTGCTCTCTCAACTGTGACCTCATATGCATGCGAAGAAGGCGGAATATTTGCATAAATAAACGCATTCCATGCACGGGCATACCTGTTCATCGCGATCGCCGAAAAGTGACGATACTCATTAGTTCCAGTCTTGAAAGTCCATACTGTGCCCGGCCTACAGAGAGTAGCACAAATCAAATCCAAGTCAAAATCCTCAGCAGTCTTCTCGTTCCAGTTCTCCTCCGAGGGCTTCCTCTGTCTCTGCCCAATTACACGGCGAATCGCCGCTGGGTGATAATCAACCGTATCCCCCGGACCACAGAATACCCACTCTTCTCGGCCTTCGCGTTCGCATAAAACTCGCGAACCACACTCATCGGCACTGCTTCAAGCGACTCACAAAAAGCTATCCACCCCTTCTCAGTAATCATAGGCAACAACTCACCATCCCTCCCCGATGGTAAAAATCCCATCTCCTTCAGAATCGGCTTCCCCAGAAGCCTAGTGTACTCCTCCTCAACAGCCCTATCATTCAAATGAGGCCTCGCAGCAGTACCCCTCGAAGAATCAGCAGTAGGGACAGTGCTGCTGCTATCAATAGTCCTTGCTCTCTTGGGTGCCATCGAATCTGAATAAAAGTGCTTGAGATTTGTGTTTTTGTGTTTGGGAGAGAGTTGAAGTGTAGACAGTGTATGGGAGATATATAGGATATATTAGGAGTGGGTTTAAGGGTTGAAACCATGGGATAATGGGGAATAGGTCGTGGGTTTATGGGCTGTATTTTGTTTTTTTTATTTTTCTGATTTTTTTGGATTTTTATTGAACTAAAATTTTTTTCTCCCAGCCGACCCCTGAGCGGTCACTCAGCAGAGCTGAGCGGGCGGTCAGGAGGCTACTGGATTTTTTTTTCTAGCCTGGTTTTTCTGATTTTTTTGTGGCTTTGGATAGGTTATTAACTTCTAAGGGTTCCTGTAACAACAAATCATGGGTTGCCTCCCACAAAGCGCTTCTTTTTCGTCATTAGCTTGACGTTACGTACCTTCCTCAAGTTGACAATAAAACGGCACTAACCACTTCTCGGTTTTCCGTGTCCCCATAGTAGTGCTTCAAACACTGACCATTAACCTTGAATGCTTGGTCCGGATCATTCTCAAAAATCTCCACCGCTCCATGTGGAAACACAGTTTTGACAATAAAAGGTCCAGACCACCTTGATTTCAACTTCCCAGGAAAAAGTCGGAGACGAGAGTTGAATAAGAGAACTTATTGCCCCGTCATGAATAACTTAGGATGTAGCTTCCTATTGTGCCACCTTTTCACCTTTTCCTTGTATATTTTGTTGTTCTCGTACGCTTGGAGTCGAAATTCATCAAGTTCATTAAGCTGAAGCATTCACTTCTTTCCAGCTGCATCTAGATCCAGGTTCAACTTTTTCAACGCCCAATAGGCCTTATGCTCAAGCTCCGCAGGTAAATGGCATCCCTTACCATACACCAGTTGAAACGGGGACATACCAAGTGGAGTTTTGTATGTTGTTCTGTAAGCCCAAATAGCTTCATCGAGCTTTAAAGACCAATCCTTCCTTGACAGATAAACAACCTTCTCTAGAATGCGCTTGATCTCTCTGTTAGACACTTCCGCTTGACCATTTGTTTGCGGATGATAGGCAGTAGCAACTCGATGATTCACATTATAACGCTGCATCATAGAAGTGAACTTACGGTTGCAGACTTGCGACCCTTCATCACTTATGATTACTCGTGACGTTCCAAACCTTGTGAAAATCTGCTTTTGAAAAAAATTCAACACTGCCTTTGCATCATTTGTCGGTAGAGCTTTGACTTCTACCCATTTTGAGACATAATCGACTGCCAACAAGATGTACTGATTGTTGCAGGACGAGACAAACGGCCCCATGAAATCGATTCCCCAAACATCAAAGACCTCGATCGACTTCAAGCATCACATTTAACGGCATCTCATCCTTTCTCGTCAAATTTCCCACTCTTTGGCAACGATCACACCTTAAAACAAACTGATGAGCATCTTTAAACAAAGTAGGCCAGAAAAAACCTGCTTACAGGATACGAGCTGCCGTCTTCTCACCACCATAGTGTCCTCCATAAAGTGTGGAGTGGCAGTCTCATAATATCCCCTCCGTCTCACAGAATGGGATACATCTCCTGATGATCTGGTCAGCTCCCTGCCTAAACAAATACGGTTCATCCCACATATACCACTTCACCTCATGCAGAAACTTCTTCTTTTGAGCTGTGGTCAAATTAGGAGGCACTATATTGCTGACAAGATAATTCACAATATCTGCGAACCATGGCTCTTCCTCCTAAACTGCGAACAACTGCTCATCCGAAAAAGATTCGTTGATCAATGTCTTATCATGTGAAGTAGACTCGGGATTCTCCAATCTAGAGAGATGGTCAGCTACTTGATTCTCAGTACCTTTTCGATCCTTGATCTCTAACTCAAATTCCTGTAGTAAGAGCACCCAACGAATGAGTCTCGGCTTCGAATCCTTCTTGAAAACCAAATAGCGAATGGCCGCATGATCAGTGAATACTGTCACTTTTGTCCCAAGCAGTTAAGATCAAAATTTCTCAAACCAAAGACTATAGCCAAGTGCTCCTTCTCAGTAGTGGTGTAGTTCATTTGGGCCTCATTTAAGATCTTGCTAGCATAGTAGACCACATGAAAGAGATTATTCTTGTGCTGCCCAAGAACTGCGCCTACCGCATAATCACTCGCATCACACATCATCTCAAAAGGCTCTGTCCAATCCGGTGCTGAACTGGTGCAGTGATTAAACTCTTCTTAAGAGTCTCGAATGCCGTCAAACATTCATCATCAAATTTAAAAGGCACATCCTTCTCAAGCAAGTTGCACAGCGACTTAGATATCTTCGAAAAGTCCTTGATGAAACGCGGATAAAAACCCGCATGACCAAGAAAACTACGGATTCCTTTCACAGAAATAGGTGGTGGAAGATTTTTAATGACTCCCACCTTGGCTTTATCCACCTCAAGACCCTTGCTAGAGACCTTATGCCCAAGAATAATGCCTTCACGCACCATAAAATGACATTTTTCCCAATTGAGCACCAAATTAGTTTCCACACACCTTTCACGACACGGAGATTATTCAAACATTCATTATATGAATGTCCAAAGACGGAGAAGTCGTCCATGAACACCTCGACATTATTCCCAATCATGTCAGAGAATATAGCCATCATACATTATTCTCATTTGCTACCACAGTAATACCTCCTTTCTTAGGCACACATTGCACGGGGCTCACCCAAGAACTGTCAAAAATAGGATAAATGATTCTTACATCCAGCCACTTCAGAATTTCTTTCTTCACCACCTCTTTCATGATAGGATTAAGTCTGCGCTGTTGCTCAACAGTTGGCTTACTACCTTCCTCTAGCAAAATCTTATGCATGCAATATGAAGGGCTGATCCCCTTGATATCTGCTATGGTCCATCCAATAGCCGATTTGAATTCTCTCAAAATCCTTAAAAGTTTGTCCTCCTCACTCAAGTATTCAGGCAATGGCTTAAGCTCCAAGGTGGGTGCCTCCTCAATTGATGGTTTGAGCTTTCCTTCAGCATTTTTGAGGTCAGAAGTACCAAGAGATTCAAACCGCATGTCCAGCTTTCGCCTCCAGGGAGAAGCATTAAGATATTGTAATTGCTCGTTGTCATCTTCATCATCACTGTCAAAATCCCCCACTAAGGCCTTTCCTAATGCATCAGACATTAGCATATGATCGAGTTCTGAAGTAACCGCGGAATCAATCGCATCCACTTTTAAGCACTCCTCATCTTCTGTAGGGAATTTCATTGCTTTGAATACATTGAAGGTCACATCCTGATCCTGCACCCGCATTGTAAGTTCACCTTTCTGCACATCTATCAAGGTACGGCCAGTGGCCAAGAAAGGTCTTCCCAAGATTAGGGGAATCTTCTTATCTTCCTCGAAATCCGGAATAACAATGTCTGCAGGAAAGAAGAGCTTATCCACCTTGACTAGCACATCCTCCACTATGCCTCTTGGGTAAGTAATAGAACGATCAGCCAATTGTAGAGACATGTAGGTGGGCTTTGGATCACGGAAATCCAACTTTTTAAAGATCGACAACGGCATCAGATTTATGCTTGCTCCCAAATCGCAAAGGCACTTGTCAAAAGACAACTTGCCAATAGTGCAAGGAATGGTGAAGCTACCTGGATCTTTAAGCTTTGGAGGTAACTTTTGTTGCAGCACAGCACTGCATTCTTTCGTTAGAGCAAGGGTCTCAAGGTCATCTAGTTTCACCTTCCTTGAAAAAATACTCGTCATAAACTTCGCATAACTAGGCATTTGCTCCAGAGCCTCAACGAAAGGTATATTGATGTGAAGTTTCTTGAACACCTCCAGAAACTTACCGAACTGCTTATCCAGCTTTTATTGTTGCAATCTCTTAGGGAAAGGTCGAGGAGGATAGAGATGTTTCTCCCCTGTATTACCCTCAGGCAGAGTGTGTTCAACAGTAGTCTTCCTTGGTTCCGCCGCTTTCTCCTTTTGCTTAGCTTCTTCATCTTCAACTTCAGCTTCTCCTTCTTTTGCCTTTTCAGCATCAACAACTTTCCCAGATCTTAAGGTAATAGCCTTGACTTGCCCTTTAGCTTCCTTCCTACCTGGCACTTCCGTGTCACTGGGAAGTGTGCCAGGTTGATGATTGAGCACTGCATTGGCTATTTGACCGATTTGATTTTCCACGGTCTTGATCGACACCGCATGACTCTTGCACAACAGCTTAAGTTCCTCAAAATCAGCACTAGTGGGTGCCGCTGCACCTCCCTGTTGAGGATATGATTGCCTTTTAGCATACTACTATGGTTGCTGGAATCCGGGTGGAGTGAACTATTTACTCACACCTTGCTGATATGGTGGCTAAATAGCATTCTGATTATTACCCCAGCTGAAATTTGGATGATTTCTGTTGTTAGGATGATAAGTAGCTGGCACAGGCTGCTGTTGTCGCTGATAATTATTCACATACTGAACAGATTCGTTAACAAGAGAACACTGATCCGTAGCATGAGAACCTGCACAAAGCTCACAGACCATAGCTATTTGATTGACTCCATAGGTATCTAGAGAATCGACCTTCATAGACAGCGCTTGGAGCTGCGCTACAATAGCGGTGGCGACATCGACTTCCAGAATACCTGGTACCTTCCCAGGCATCATCCTTTGAGTTGGGTTTTTGATGCTCGTTTGCAGCCATAGTCTCAATAAGATTATAAGCCTCAGTATAGCTTTTGGCCCACAAAGCGCCTCCAGCTGCTGCATCGAGCATGGGCCGAGATTGGGCCCCTAAACCATTATAAAAACCAGTGATCACCATCCAATCAGGAATTCCATAATGTGGACACTTTCTCAACATTTCCTTGTAGTGCTCCCAAGCTTCGCACATAGATTCTGTAGGTTGCTGCGCAAACTAAGTAAGAGCACTCCTCATAGCACCAGTCTTTGCCATTGGATAAAACTTCACCAGAAACTTTTGCGCAAGATCTTGCCAAGTAGTCATGGACCCAGCTGGTTCAGAATATAACCAGTCCTTAGCTTTATCCCTTAGTGAGAATGGGAAAAACCTCAGCTTGATAGCCTCATCAGTCACACCATTATATTTGAAAGTACTGCAGATCTCGACAAAATTCCTTATGTGCATGTTGGGGTCTTCAGTCGCAGCTCCTCCGAAAGAAACAGAGTTCTGCACCATCTGAATAGTGCCCGACTTGCTTTCAAAGGTGTTAGCTTGGATAGCCGGATGAAGAATGCTTGACTGAATGTCATCAATTTTAGGCTGAGAAAATTCCATAAGAGCTGGATCTGCCGAAACAATACGATCACCCATGATTACTGGCTCCTTCTGCTCACTTCCTGAATTCGAATCTTCAAAATCTATCTTCTCCGGAATATCAAGAACTTCGTCTGTCTCCACAGCTGTATCTAAAGTCCTCTTGCGAGTACGAGAACTAGTTTGCATAAATGCTCGCTAAAGTACCTGAAACACAACCGAAAATAATAAGAAACACGTCTTAATCACTGAGTCCTAACGACCAATGATGGTAAGTACATAAACTAAACAAATACGCCGAGTCCCCGGCAGCGGCGCCAAAAACTTGTTAGGGCAAAAACACGCGCTAATATTCACACAAGTATACGCGTTCGCAAGTAATATAAAATACATTCTAGTTCATTCCCACAGAGATTCAGACTAACTATGTTCAATTAAACTCACTCACCAATGTATGATTACTTCTCAATGTTAAGACAATAACACTTAGATTTAAGTAACTAATTATTAACTACAATTAACTACTAAAATTAATCACCTAATTAACACTTCAAATTAACAATATTAAAACACTCATGAGATCACAACTTCATTACTACTTCCTTCAATAGTCATTGTTATTACCCTTAGCATGCAACAGTGATGATATTAATCGAATAACATGAAACTGATAAAAGCCAACTTTCGTTGTACTAATACCATTTTATAAACATCCAAAATTAAGATAGAAGTTGAATAGGCATCAATTATGTTGAGTTCCTATATGTCTACAGTGACAACATAATGATTTAAAAACAAGTTATTCCTTTTGATTACACAGGGTGAATAAAACAGTTAGAGTTACCCACTAATCATGCAGACTCGTACATGAACCTATGCTAGCATGGCAAGTTCTAAATCTCGAGATCCACCGTCGCTTCAAAAGAGATTAACACCCTATCTTTTATGTTCGCGACGCACATAAGACGAATATGCACAACCAATACTAGATATCATACAATCATCACACACTAAGGTATTAAACAACTAACTAAAGAATTCCATAGTAAATCCGTTACGACCCCATGATCACGATTAGCCCATGTTAACACTTATCGTCATCATGGGTTCATATGAAAATATGATAAATAAACACAAAAGAATAATAACTATACTAATTATATTAAACCAGAGTACGTCACAAGAGTAAATAGGTTCAAAGCAAAGAAAACTAGCATCCAACGTTACAACGAAATAAAGAATCACAAGAAAATATGATTCTTCTTCGTTGCGGTGTGCTAAACGGTCTTCTTCCTTATCTCCTTCACTCCTTGATTAATACAACGATCCAACACACGTGAAACATCTCTGAAATCTACTTATATAGGAGTCCCATAAAACTCAGATTATTCAGAAGTTGGAAGGCAAACAGAAATAGGAGTCTAAAATAATAAACTTGATTTTCCGTCCCTGCGCGGCCGTTCAGCATAGCTGAGCGGGCGCTCAGCTTCCTGCGCGACCGCTCAGCATAGCTGTGCGGGCGCTCAGACCCCTACTGGAAAATGGTCTGTTTTTGCTCCGTTTATTCGCTGTAATCTGCTCCTCTCTTCCCTCTTGCAATGCTAGACACATGCCAAGGCTTATTTTTGATGAATTCTCCCCCGAAATGCAACTAATACCCTGAAATGCACAAACACTAGAAAAACGCATCAAATACACAAAATACTTAATTTCAAGATACCAATTTAAGCTATTATAAGACGTTATAAGTGGTATAAAATGCCACTTATCATCCAGCCACCACACAGATTAGTTTACCATTTCTGTAGATTTTAGCAATTTTGTTCTTTGACACTATGTCTCTGGAATCTTTGGATAAAGCAATAGACCTTGCAAGCAGTTTCCATTCATCTGGCGTAGGGGTTTCATAGTATAGGTCCAGTGGATTTTTGTCTGAATTCTTTGGATAATTTCTTTTTGGCTAAAAATTCACAACGGCCTTTGGTGATTTGATTGATGAGGGGTGACCCGTTTCCATGTTCCCTAGGCTCATTTCATTAGTTGAAATTTATCTCAATTTGGAGAAGTGAGAGAAGACCTTGTCTTGCTTCCGAATTGGACCAAACTTCTTTTTGATGTTTTCATCAAGCTTCCTCCATTTTGCATATAGCTCTTGCTCTACTACTACTACATCAAGCTTTTTCTACTTGTCATTTGACTCCGACTTAGCTGCTGCTAGATTAATTAGATCAATGCTGTCAAGAGTTGGTGGTTTAGTGAAAGCAATTGTTGGCACAATCACTTTGCTAACTTGAATGTTGAGCATTTTCTCCTCCCCACTTGTTGACTCCCTCTGGCTAACTGGAATGATAGAGTCTTTCTCCCCCTTTTTGTTAGCATCAAGTTGAGTAGAAGTTAAGGTTTATAAAACCACCAACTCTTGTAGCAGGCTAGTTTGAGTTTCCTGATGTGCAAGTATCTTGGCCACTGATTTCTCCATATTTGTCAGTCTTGAATCCATGGCCTCAACTTTCCTGTTCAGATTAGTTTCTTTTCTGAGCTTTTGAGCTATTTCTGTCATTGTGGTGCCTGGAAGCCTAGCATCCAACCTTGCTACAAAGTCTTATTTAATCTCACCAATTTTCTGTTTGATGGCATCCACATTTTGACTTTGTTGAAGAGCCTGGATTTTATGCACTGGAGAGATTTTAGGTGAGTTGAAAGTAGTCTTTTGGTGCTAGCACTAGTGGATGCTTGAATTGCTGTTTAGGTGTCATGGATAAGCTTGAATAGTGTGGATTGGAGATGTGGATAAGAGCATTTCTTGTGCAGCATCCATAATAGAGTTTATGCATCTCCCCCTATGCTCATGCCTTCATCCTCATCATCCTCACCATCATCCCCAAATGAGTCTTCAGCAAATTCAAGGTCATTACCAGATGTGGAGGGCATGGCAGTTATAGCATCCTTTTTTCCCTTTGCATTGAAGCAGTAGTATGCACCAAGTTCAATGTCTTCTCAGCCTCCTCATTGCCCTGTCCATCCAGAATTTGATATGCTGGAACAGGATGAGTAAATGTCTCAGCATCCCAAGAGATATAATCTATTACAGCTTGATGTTCTTGCTGAAATAGTTTCTCCGTTTCTGCATCACTGACATTCATTGACTCACTACCAATGGTTTCCATCCTTATATCTCATGTACGTGCTTTTCTCTCATAATCTCTCTTTTTTTGCATCAAGGGCTCCCCTTAGCTTCCCACCCTCACACCCTCACCTTCACCTACTAAAGTGGGACTCCACCCACTCACTTTTGCCGAGCTGGAAGAAATAGCTTGCAGATTTTCACTATTTTCCTCTCCTTTTTCCTGAGAGCAACTCAGCCTCTCACTCTATCCACTCCCTTCCCTCAATCCTAAGAGTGACTGTACAACTACTAAATCATCTGTACTGGTAACAGTAGTTGAAATTTGAAGTTTTGCAGTGATACTCAACGGATGAGGAACATCCGTCGAAGTAGTAGTTGGAAGTGTCAATGAATGACTGCTGCTAAGCACATCTGTCGAGATATAATCACTAGTCGATGGATGAACAATATCCGTTGAGATAGTAGAAATGATAGAGATTGGAGTAGAAACTACTGTAGAATCTGTGGTGATTGATTTGAGATTTTGCACAGTATTCTCAGTGGAATCAGAAAGAAATGGCAAGTAAGCCAACAAATCATCTAAAAGATGATGCTCACTTGCAGTAGATTTTGGCTTCTCCGTGAGAGTTAGAGATGGAGAATCAGGAATTGATGTATGAATCATATCAACATCCACAGAATTTGTGGGTGAGTTTGGTGTGTTAGGTTCTTCAATAACTAAAGATTTTGGTTGTGACTCCACATTTATTGGAGCCACATCAACCTGACTTTGTGAAGGTGCATGAACTGAGTCTTTGACTGCAGTAGGCACAGTGTGTGCACCGTGTGTATCCCCAAAGGTTTTTGATTTCTTCTTTCTAATATAAGTTTGGGGTGAGCTTGTGTCCCTGACCCTTTTGGCCTGTGCTCTTGGCTGAGAGCTTTTATAACACCCTCCAAATCCGGGGTATAGATTTGGGGCATTATTAACAACAATTACCAACTATACCTGCACAAGCGGAATATAAATATAATAATTACCCCGAACTATCACTACTCAGGATCTTTTAAGGTTTGAGGTTGGAAACAAGAATCATGCACTCCACTTTATTACAAACCCAACTAAATAAAACCTGTCTCAAGAACTCTCTTTATTACAAAACTTTATTCTATCTACAGTTTCCCTACACAATCTTTTATTCAAACTACACAAAACTTTTATTCAACCCAACATTACTACTTATCCTGCTACACCTGATCTGGCACTTCAAAACTCTCTTCGGGAATAGGAAGGAACACTCTTGGTATAAGAGGGTCCCGCTGCTTGACTCGCTTCTTGACTACGCGGGTCCTGATGGGTTTCATTCTCTACCTTAACTGTAAAACAATAGGAGTAACAATAAAAAGGGATGAGCCAAAATTGCTCAACAAGCCTGCAACAATATATATATATAAAGAGAGAAAAATAAATGAACCAAGAAGCTGCTGGTTTGAATAACCATCTGTATCTGTATATGATAATAATTTGCCCATGATGGCGAGTGCCAAATGAATAAGACTGGAAACAAGAACCAACATATGCACTAAAATCTGCTGATCAGTCAGAATATAGTGCGGATCTATACCCAACTGCATAGACCCAACCAACATTAGGAGTACTCAGGCAACTATGGCCTATTAATTAATGACCTGGGTAAAACCCAGCTCGTAAAGTAACCATCCAGTCCAAGGCTTAGCATCCGGAATAATCAGAATGCTATTGATATATCCTAACACCAGGATATACCAGACTATATATAACAAGGGTAAAGGAATTGAAATATGAACAAGAATTCCATAAATTGGGTAAATCAAGAATTTAAATGAAATGGAACAAGTGATATAAATGGGTAACAGTGTATATGAACAATAATTATCAAAGAGAATTGATACGATAGAAAGGAATTATAAATCACTATTCTGAATTTAGAATAGGGGAAAAACTTGCCTTGCGCGTACTTAACCTGATTTAACTTACTGCCTTCTGACCCTAGCTTGCTCTGCCTTGCTAACACTGAACAAATTATAGAAAGATAGGTGTTTAGATAATTTACTATATACGTGTATCTTGAATTGATATCACGCAACCTTATCAGTCTACCCATGCGTTTCTATCTGACTCGCATATATATATATATACATACATTTATACAGCACATCTATTCACATAATTACATAAAGCACGTAGCACGTAAAGCACATAATTAATTTCTAGATTTATAATTATTTTTAGAATCAATTCTAGGCTTATACCTACATTACTAGTCGAATTTGATTTTATTATAATTTTTCGGGATTTATTCGGCTTAATTATATCCCTACTAGGACCTTCGAACTATCAATTATCACCAACCATTCTTTTTCAAAAGAAATTATAACTTACAACTATTTTTATTAGATTCGTCTCATTTTTCTGAGTCTAGGGGTCTTCGTTTCACTCAAATCGGACTAACGGTTGAATTGTTATGAATTAAACACTGATAATTCAATTTATTATTCAATATAGATAATTATTATAACCTTTTAAATCCTAAAATAATTTTTAAATAATTATTTAAGAAAAATCAAAGTCAAAAATAATTTTTTTATAATTTTTGGAGTTAAAACGAAGAAGTTACGATTTATTGAAAATTATGTGATTAATTATCGAAATAATTAATCCATTTTTTTTAAATATTTAATAAATAAATAATTAATAAATAATTAATAATTACTTATTTAATAATTTAAAATAATAAATCCCTAATTATTAGGATTAATCACAATTTATTATAATATTTATAACTTATCGATGTTTATTCGATTAGATCGATTATTTACAAATAATCAATCAACTTAATTAATTGATACGCTATTTATCGAATAACTACGAATCACTCGAATTATAAATCACTTAACGATTAATCACTCGTATAAATACGAGCTACTCGCAATCCTCATATAATTATCGAACTTATTACTGAAACTCATACGATTCGTTAAACAGATAATTACCGATAACTACGATACGAATAATTATTACAATATTATTCAAATAACTAACGTTCGAATAATAATTCAATTATCGAATCATTACTCGTAATAATAACTAATTATCGAATTATTAATCATATTATTTAGTTATTTTTAATCCTTATTTATTAATTAATTACCTAATTATTAATTAATTACCTAATTATTAATTAATTAGATAACTAATAAATAATTAGATAAATAATTAAATAATTAATTAAATAATTAAATTCGAATTTATAAATTAATAAAATAATTCAGAAATTATAAATACTATTTTTCAGAATATAAAATTAATTTTTAATTAATTATTAGAATTATTAAAACTGATTTTTAATTACTAAAATATAAATAAATTATTAATTTAATCAAAAACACAAAAACAGAAACAGGGGTTGGGTTTTTAGGATCAAACCCGGGTCGATTTCCGGGTTGGAACCGGGTCGAACCCGGGTCATCGGGTCACGAAGAACATCACCGCGGCTCCGCCGCCGGTGATCGTTCCGGTACGAAACTGATGACAAAACGTCGTGATTCAAGCTTGTTTCTTCCCCGGTTCTGGTGCACAGCAACACATACATCCTCTCCCTCGTTCCCTCGACGATTCGAGGCCGGAAAATGCAAGGAACGCCGCCGGTGACGGCGGTTTCCGACGACCCTAATTCGTGAACCAAACTTAACAAAACCGGTGCCAAACGATCGAGAATTCAACGATCTACTCAACCCAACCAACAAAATCAACAAACAACAACTAGAACTTAAAACCCGAATTTGAGAATTAAACCCGAAAATACAAATCAAAAATCCAGAAATCAAACAACAAAAACGGTTACATAATCAGATAGAGAATTGAAAGAGCTTCACGACGGATACTTACACGACTGATTTGGTTAACAGAATCACGATCAAACTTGGCTTTGATTCCTCCTGCTGTTCTTCACAAACCCTAACCCTAATTCCCCTTTTCTTTTTCTTTTATTTCTTTCTGATTTTTTTAATAATTAATTAACTAAAAATTAATAATAATTCAGCTATTTATAGTACTGAAAATAATACCCCTAAATAAAATTAAGGGGCTAATTACACTCCTAATAAAAATATTTGGCCCCAATTTTTATAATTTTTGGGTATTAATATTGAATTTTTAAATATCCAATAAATACAAAATAAATACTAAAAATTCCCAAAAATTGTGAAAAATACAAAAATACAAAGAAAAATGATATATAATAATTTCATGATCATATAAAAATAAAAATGTGATTTTTGTGGGGTTTTTGGTACCCGAAGGGGTCCGGAAAAGTCGTTTTTCGCGAAAAAGGTCAATTTGTAAAACGTCTAGGGGTTCAGAATAGCGATACGGTATAGGGCATTTTTGGCAAAATAGGGCCAATGATTTTGTTTGAAATACGGGCTTTTAAAATACTGTTTGAGCTGTACGGGTTTTGATATAAAATATATAACTTGCAATAAAACACTCAATAAATGTCCGAAACATGTTCAGATCAAAACAGACAACATGTAGCACATAACGATTAGGGTTTAATGCCTCAACACAGTTAATCACATAATAATACACATAATTTATTATTATTATAATATAATGCAAGCGTAATTCCTCGGTCGTTACATTCTTCCCCCCTTAACAAGATTCTGTCCTCAGAATCTAATTATGTAAATAACTGAGGATACTTTTCTAGCATTTCACTTTCAAGCTCCCAGGTTGATTCTTCAACCACTGGGTTTCTCCATAAAACTCTCACTAATGACACAGACTTATTTCTTAATACCCTCTCTTGCCTATCTAGAATTCTTATTGGCTGTTCTACATATGACAAATCTGCCTGAAGTTCTACTGGTTCATACTCTATTACATGCCTTGTATCAGGATTATATCTCTTAAGCATAGATACATGAAATACGTTGTGAATGTGCTGCATATGGGGTGGTAGAGCTAACTCGTACGCAACCTTCCCAATTTTCTTCAAAATCTCAAATGGTCCAACGTATCGTGGCTTCAATTTCCCTTTATTGCCAAATCTGGTCAATCCTTTCCATGGCGATATTTTGAGCAATACATGTTCTCCTTCCTGATAGTCCATATCCTTCCTGGCTTGGTTTGCATATCTGCTTTGTCTGTTTTGTGCTGCCTCGATTCGTTTCCGAATAAGATTAATCTTTTCTTTTGTCTGCTGAATTAATTCTGGACCCAAAATCTTGCGTTCTCCAACTTCATCCCAGTGCACGGGTGATCTACATTTCCTCCCATATAATGCTTCATACGGTGGCATTCCAATACTGGCGTGATAGCTATTATTATAAGAAAATTCCACTAGGGGTAAATGTTCATCCCAACTGCCTTCAAAATCGATCGCACAAACTCGTAGCATGTCTTCAATCGTTTGAATTGTCCTTTCACTTTGGCCGTCAGTTTGCGGATGATAAGCTGTACTCATATTCAACTTCGTTCCTAGACATTCTTGAAATTGTCTCCAAAATCTTGAATTGAAACGAGGATCTCGATCCGATACAATCGATACTGGTACTCCATGACGCATCACAATTTCTTTGAGATACATGTGCACTAATTTGTCGAGCGAAAATCTTTCATTAATTGGTAGAAAATGTGCCGACTTCGTAAGTCTGTCAATGATTACCCATATCGCATCATGATTTGCCCTAGTCTTCGGTAGTCCTACCACAAAATCCATCGCTAGATGTTCCCATTTCCATTCTGGAATGTCTAATGGTTGCAATAACCCACTCGGTCGTTGGTGTTCCGCTTTAACTCGCTGGCATGTGTAACATTTACTCACCCATTCTGCTATCTCCTTCTTCATATTCGGCCACCAAAAGTTTTCCTTCAAATCGCGATACATTTTTGTGCTTCCTGGATGAATGGAATACTTCGAATTGTGCGCATCTCGCATAACTTCTTCTTTTAATTCTGCCACGTTAGGGATCCAGATTCTTGACACAAAACGTAAAATTCCCTCATTATCTTTCTGAGTTGTAATCTCTTCTCCTGTTAAGTTGTCGTCTTGACTCATCACTTCTTCTTGACAACGGCGAATCTTTTCCAGCAATTCTGGTTGGAAAGTCATAGCGTAGATAGTTTCTGCAGATTCATCGGAAATACGAATTTCGATTTCCAATTTATCGAATTCCCTGGCCAATTCTTCGCATGAAGTTAACCGATTTAATCTTTCTTTTCTGCTTAGCGCATCCGCTACAACATTTGCTTTTCCTGGATGATAACTGATTGTAACATCGTAATCTTTAATCAATTCCAGCCATCGACGTTGTCGCATGTTTAGTTCCTTTTGCGTGAAGATATACTTCAGACTTTTATGATCCGTGTAGATTTCACATTTTTCACCATACAGATAATGTCTCCAAAGCTTCAATGCAAAAACAATTGCTGCTAATTCCAGATCATGCGTAGGATATTTCTGTTCATGGGGTTTAAGTTGTCTCGACGCATAGGCAATGACGTTACCATGTTGCATCAATACACATCCTAAACCACGATATGAAGCGTCACTGTAGATAACAAAATTTCCTTGCTCGTCTGGCAATACTAATACTGGTGCCGTCACCAACCGATTCTTCAACTCTTGAAAACTTTCTTCACACTTACTATTCCATTCGAACTTTTCACTTTGTCGAGTTAACTTGGTCAGCGGTGTAGCTATCTTTGCAAAATCTTTGACAAATCTTCGATAATATCCTGCCAAACCTAAGAAACTTCGAACCTCTGTCGGCGTCTTTGGTCTTTCCCAATTCAACACAGCTTCAATCTTTGTTGGATCAACTTGAATGCCTTCTCTGCTGATGATGTGCCCTAGAAACTGCACTTCTTTCAACCAAAATTCGCATTTGGAAAATTTTGCATAAAGCTGCTCCTTCCGTAATATCTCCAATGTCGTTCTTAAATGCGCTGCATGCTCTTCTTCCGTCTTTGAATAGATCAAGATGTCATCAATAAATATAATGATAAACTTATCCAAATACTTCTTGAATATTCGATTCATCAAATCCATAAACGCTGCAGGTGCATTCGTCAATCCAAAAGCCATTACAAGAAATTCATAGTGTCCGTACCTTGTTCTAAACGCTGTCTTTGGAATATCTGCGGCCTTGATCTTTAACTGATGATAGCCTGATCGTAAGTCGATTTTCGAAAACCATGCTGCTCCTTTTAGTTGATCAAATAAATCATCAATGCGAGGTAAAGGATATTTATTCTTGATAGTTAACTTGTTCAGCTCACGATAGTCAATACACAGTCGCATACTACCATCCTTCTTTTTCACGAACAATACTGGCGCACCCCATGGGGATACACTTGGCCTTACAATTCCTTTGTCAAGAAGTTCTTGCAACTGCTTTGCTAATTCCCTCATTTCAATAGGTGCCATTCTATATGGAGCTTTTGAAATTGGTTCAGTCCCTGGCGTCAAGTCAATAGTGAATTCGATTTCTCGATCTGGTGGAAGTCCTGGTAATTCGTCCGGAAAAACATCAAGAAATTTTCGAACTACAGGAATATCTTCAATCTTCAAATCTCCCTTATCAACATCTCGTACATAGGCTAAATAAGCTTGACATCCTTGACGTAGCAATCTTCTCGTCTGCATTATTGATAGGAATTTCTGCTTTTGCTTCTCACCTTTAAATATTACCGTTTCCTTTTCTTCAGTTTGCAATTTCACTCTCTTATTCGCACAGTCAATTTGAGCATTATTACTAGACAGCCAATCCATTCCTAAAATAATATCAAACTCCCCTAACCTAAAAGGTATCAAATCAACTGAAAAATGACATCTCCCTATCTCAATGTCACAGCTCGGACATACTCGATCTACTGCAACCTGATCATTATTCGCTAATTTTATGACTAACACTTCATCCAACCACTGAATTTCACAATCTATCTTAGAGATAAAAGCTTCAGAAATAAAAGATCTAGTAGCTCCTGAATCAATCAATACCAAAGCATTTACGGAATTTACAGGAAGTGTACCTGCAACCACATTCGGATTCTGTACCGCTTCCTTCATTGACATGTTGAAAGTCCTTGCTCTGGGCTGATTTTGCTGTGGTAGTGGAGGTGGAGGTAATGCTAAAACTCTTGGAATACTGGCAGCCATTGCAATTCCTCTGCAGTCTTTGGCGATATGCCCTTTTCTCCCACATTGAAAACAAGTAACTTCTGCTTTTCCCATTGGACATTCTCCAGAATAGTGTCCCCTTTGCTTGCACTTGAAACACGTAACATTTAGCTTGTTGCAAACTCCTGTATGCTTTCTACCACACGTTCTGCAATCAGGTATAGGCGGTCGGATAAGCCTTTGCTGAGTTGGGGCAGGTAGTCGATTACCCATCCTCTGGTTGTTTTGCTCTGGCCTTTTGAAATGTACTTTTCCCCGAGCTTGAAATCCTGGCCTTTTGTTGAAACGATTCTGAAAATTCCCCGGTCCTCTCTCTTTCTGAGCTGCTTCGCTTTCTCCTTCAATAATCATAGCTTTCTGAACAACAGCCGTATAAGTTGTCAATTCAAACACAGCTACCCTGCTACGAATCCATGGTTTTAATCCTTGCTGAAATCTCTTGGCCCGCTTCTCGTCCGTGTCCACCTGCTCTGGAACAAACCTTGCCAATTCAGTAAACTTGGTTTCATAATCCGTAACCGATAAGTTGTCTTGTTTCAGCTCCAGGAACTTGATCTCCATCTGGTTCTTCATAAAACGAGGAAAATATTTTTCCAAGAAAAGATCAGTGAATCTGTTCCAGTTCACCACACCTTCTTCCAAAGCTTTCTTTGATTCCCACCAGTAATTAGCTTCGCCTTTTAGAAAATAGCTAGCAAAATCTGTCTTCTGTTCTTCCTCGACCTTTGCCAACGAAAAAGCCTTTTCCATCTCTTTCAGCCAAGCTCTCGCTTTCGTAGGATCTGTGGAACCCATAAATTCCGGTGGCTTCACCGACTGAAATTGCTTGAAAGTAGTCGTAGGTGCTGCTGGTGGTATTTGATGTCCTGGATGAGCGGCTTGCTGTAACATCTGTTGCTGGAACTGCTGTTGCTGTTGCTGCATTTGTTGTTGCATCATCAACATCTGCTGTTGCATGAGATTAAACATCTGATCCATCTGTCTATTATTGTTTTGGCCCTCGGTGTTTCCATTCGATGAGTCGGGCTGCGCTTTTCTCTTAGGTGCCATTTTTCTGATAAATAAATAATGGACCTTATTTAATAACAGTATATTAAACATATATTAAAACAGTCGATTCAAGAAAATAACTTATTAAATAACTGAATAAATAAAACAGTATGATATGTTTTAAATTTTTTTTTTTTCTTTTTTTTTTTTTTTCTTTTTTTTTTTTTTTTTTTTTTTTTTTTACAACGTGATCGTGAATAAAACTACATTTGTAAATATGCAATGGTACTGAAATAAATGTAAATGCTTAAATGACTGGAAATAAAATAAAGAAAATATGCAAAAGATTATCTCATATATATATATATATAGGTAGAACACCAGCTACAGGTGTCAGTGCTTGATACAAAACCCTATAATATAACAGTCGTACTGCTACTACTATCAGTCAGAGTCAGTAGCTACACTCGTACAAACTAGTCATACAATACTATGCTGCCTCTATCTACAAAATATACATAATACAACACTCATCGCCCTGCTGGTCTCAAAATCCTGGTGGTACGTGGCTCAACTCCTCCTGCACTGCCTCTAGCACTGCCTCGGTAAGTCCCAATGCTCTGCGATATGCTGTCTCCGCACTAAGATCCTGCTGTCTCAAATCAGTAAGCTGCTGCGAGCTAACCCGGTGAATATGATGTAGTCTCTCTCTCAGTATATAATCCGGTCGTAATGCTCTGACAGGACCATCCGTCTGTGTCTCATACAATCCAAGAATCTCTCTACACTGGTTCTGCCATCTAATCCTCTCCTCCCTCTCTGCCTGAAAGCGCTGGTAAGTCACGGTATGATGCTCATGAAGATCAGTGCTGGAACCTCGAGAAGGTAATGGTCCATCCACCACGATCTCATCCATAAACTCTGGCTGAGGAAACTGATAAACTCCTGGAACAGGTGCATAAATGGCTAATGGGGCAGGAAATAAGACAGGCTGCTCCATAGGCACATACCCTGGCGGCTCTGCCTCTGGCTCCATATGTGGCAGCTCTGGAATCTCGACTGGTGGCATATGAATCTGAGGCTCTACATCCTCCCACTGCGGAAGATCAACCATATCAGGAATATCAAACATCGGAAACTCTAATGGTGGAATATCTGGTATTTCTGGCTCAACGTATGGAAAATAATCTGCAAAACCTGGTACCTCCGGGAAAAGTGGTATCTCTGGTGCTGGCTCAGGTGGCACTGGAGGTAAAACCTGCTCGGACACTGGGGCTACTACCGGTGCATCCACTGGATCTGTCTCGGTCCTCTCCGTAGATGATGATAAAGAAGCCATCTAATTTACATAAAAATAATAACACAAAAACAATCAAATCACAATCCTATAACTCATAACTTCTAATCACATAGACAAACAGTCCTAACACTCCCACTCTCATCCTATCTTATTTTCCTATCTTAACTCAATCCTAACATTCTTGTTTTCCAAGGTCAAAACTAAGCTCGGATACCAACTATAACACCCTCCAAATCCGGGGTATAGATTTGGGGCATTATTAACAACAATTACCAACTATACCTGCACAAGCGGAATATAAATATAATAATTACCCCGAACTATCACTACTCAGGATCTTTTAAGGTTTGAGGTTGGAAACAAGAATCATGCACTCCACTTTATTACAAACCCAACTAAATAAAACCTGTCTCAAGAACTCTCTTTATTACAAAACTTTATTCTATCTACAGTTTCCCTACACAATCTTTTATTCAAACTACACAAAACTTTTATTCAACCCAACATTACTACTTATCCTGCTACACCTGATCTGGCACTTCAAAACTCTCTTCGGGAATAGGAAGGAACACTCTTGGTATAAGAGGGTCCCGCTGCTTGACTCGCTTCTTGACTACGCGGGTCCTGATGGGTTTCATTCTCTACCTTAACTGTAAAACAATAGGAGTAACAATAAAAAGGGATGAGCCAAAATTGCTCAACAAGCCTGCAACAATATATATATATATAAAGAGAGAAAAATAAATGAACCAAGAAGCTGCTGGTTTGAATAACCATCTGTATCTGTATATGATAATAATTTGCCCATGATGGCGAGTGCCAAATGAATAAGACTGGAAACAAGAACCAACATATGCACTAAAATCTGCTGATCAGTCAGAATATAGTGCGGATCTATACCCAACTGCATAGACCCAACCAACATTAGGAGTACTCAGGCAACTATGGCCTATTAATTAATGACCTGGGTAAAACCCAGCTCGTAAAGTAACCATCCAGTCCAAGGCTTAGCATCCGGAATAATCGGAATGCTATTGATATATCCTAACACCAGGATATACCAGACTATATATAACAAGGGTAAAGGAATTGAAATATGAACAAGAATTCCATAAATTGGGTAAATCAAGAATTTAAATGAAATGGAACAAGTGATATAAATGGGTAACAGTGTATATGAACAATAATTATCAAAGAGAATTGATACGATAGAAAGGAATTATAAATCACTATTCTGAATTTAGAATAGGGGAAAAACTTGCCTTGCGCGTACTTAACCTGATTTAACTTACTGCCTTCTGACCCTAGCTTGCTCTGCCTTGCTAACACTGAACAAATTATAGAAAGATAGGTGTTTAGATAATTTACTATATACGTGTATCTTGAATTGATATCACGCAACCTTATCAGTCTACCCATGCGTTTCTATCTGACTCGCATATATATATATATACATACATTTATACAGCACATCTATTCACATAATTACATAAAGCACGTAGCACGTAAAGCACATAATTAATTTCTAGATTTATAATTATTTTTAGAATCAATTCTAGGCTTATACCTACATTACTAGTCGAATTTGATTTTATTATAATTTTTCGGGATTTATTCGGCTTAATTATATCCCTACTAGGACCTTCGAACTATCAATTATCACCAACCATTCTTTTTCAAAAGAAATTATAACTTACAACTATTTTTATTAGATTCGTCTCATTTTTCTGAGTCTAGGGGTCTTCGTTTCACTCAAATCGGACTAACGGTTGAATTGTTATGAATTAAACACTGATAATTCAATTTATTATTCAATATAGATAATTATTATAACCTTTTAAATCCTAAAATAATTTTTAAATAATTATTTAAGAAAAATCAAAGTCAAAAATAATTTTTTTATAATTTTTGGAGTTAAAACGAAGAAGTTACGATTTATTGAAAATTATGTGATTAATTATCGAAATAATTAATCCATTTTTTTTAAATATTTAATAAATAAATAATTAATAAATAATTAATAATTACTTATTTAATAATTTAAAATAATAAATCCCTAATTATTAGGATTAATCACAATTTATTATAATATTTATAACTTATCGATGTTTATTCGATTAGATCGATTATTTACAAATAATCAATCAACTTAATTAATTGATACGCTATTTATCGAATAACTACGAATCACTCGAATTATAAATCACTTAACGATTAATCACTCGTATAAATACGAGCTACTCGCAATCCTCATATAATTATCGAACTTATTACTGAAACTCATACGATTCGTTAAACAGATAATTACCGATAACTACGATACGAATAATTATTACAATATTATTCAAATAACTAACGTTCGAATAATAATTCAATTATCGAATCATTACTCGTAATAATAACTAATTATCGAATTATTAATCATATTATTTAGTTATTTTTAATCCTTATTTATTAATTAATTACCTAATTATTAATTAATTACCTAATTATTAATTAATTAGATAACTAATAAATAATTAGATAAATAATTAAATAATTAATTAAATAATTAAATTCGAATTTATAAATTAATAAAATAATTCAGAAATTATAAATACTATTTTTCAGAATATAAAATTAATTTTTAATTAATTATTAGAATTATTAAAACTGATTTTTAATTACTAAAATATAAATAAATTATTAATTTAATCAAAAACACAAAAACAGAAACAGGGGTTGGGTTTTTAGGATCAAACCCGGGTCGATTTCCGGGTTGGAACCGGGTCGAACCCGGGTCATCGGGTCACGAAGAACATCACCGCGGCTCCGCCGCCGGTGATCGTTCCGGTACGAAACTGATGACAAAACGTCGTGATTCAAGCTTGTTTCTTCCCCGGTTCTGGTGCACAGCAACACATACATCCTCTCCCTCGTTCCCTCGACGATTCGAGGCCGGAAAATGCAAGGAACGCCGCCGGTGACGGCGGTTTCCGACGACCCTAATTCGTGAACCAAACTTAACAAAACCGGTGCCAAACGATCGAGAATTCAACGATCTACTCAACCCAACCAACAAAATCAACAAACAACAACTAGAACTTAAAACCCGAATTTGAGAATTAAACCCGAAAATACAAATCAAAAATCCAGAAATCAAACAACAAAAACGGTTACATAATCAGATAGAGAATTGAAAGAGCTTCACGACGGATACTTACACGACTGATTTGGTTAACAGAATCACGATCAAACTTGGCTTTGATTCCTCCTGCTGTTCTTCACAAACCCTAACCCTAATTCCCCTTTTCTTTTTCTTTTATTTCTTTCTGATTTTTTTAATAATTAATTAACTAAAAATTAATAATAATTCAGCTATTTATAGTACTGAAAATAATACCCCTAAATAAAATTAAGGGGCTAATTACACTCCTAATAAAAATATTTGGCCCCAATTTTTATAATTTTTGGGTATTAATATTGAATTTTTAAATATCCAATAAATACAAAATAAATACTAAAAATTCCCAAAAATTGTGAAAAATACAAAAATACAAAGAAAAATGATATATAATAATTTCATGATCATATAAAAATAAAAATGTGATTTTTGTGGGGTTTTTGGTACCCGAAGGGGTCCGGAAAAGTCGTTTTTCGCGAAAAAGGTCAATTTGTAAAACGTCTAGGGGTTCAGAATAGCGATACGGTATAGGGCATTTTTGGCAAAATAGGGCCAATGATTTTGTTTGAAATACGGGCTTTTAAAATACTGTTTGAGCTGTACGGGTTTTGATATAAAATATATAACTTGCAATAAAACACTCAATAAATGTCCGAAACATGTTCAGATCAAAACAGACAACATGTAGCACATAACGATTAGGGTTTAATGCCTCAACACAGTTAATCACATAATAATACACATAATTTATTATTATTATAATATAATGCAAGCGTAATTCCTCGGTCGTTACAGCTTTGTTCAATAGTCACATCCTTTTGGGAGGATGCAACTAGCAATGAGCTAATATCCTTATTCAGCACTGTAATTTATTGGGAAACTGTAGTGTGGCTAGGCTGGGATGCACTCACCTCTCCATCCTTATTCTTAGGGATTCTTTGATGTTCACCCTGTCCCTCACCAGCCTCACTTTCCTTCACACTCCCCTCTTGGCTTTGTGTGGATATTACAACTAGTTTCTTTTTGAGAGAAACTAGAGGGGGCTTTCTTTGATTTGGATTTGGAGATTTTTGGTTTTTTGGCTTGGGTAAGCATCTGTTTGGTCACTGTCACAGATGCCATTGCCACAGTTGACTACAAAGAAGTAATAGGTTGGGAAGTAGTAGGGACATAAATGTTTACCTCACTTACATGAGGTAGTTCCATGATTGACATGTACACAAGAGTAACATCCTTGTGATGATTTGCAATGTTTAAATAAGCAATAATTCTCCTCTTTTGGACCTAACAAGCTAAATTGTTTCTTGGGTTCTCAATTGAGAGATTCATAGAAACAAAATTAGCTAGCATCATGAAAAATCTAGCATAATAAATATTCTTAGACCTCTTTTTAATATCCCCTAATATACTCCCTATCTCATACATAACAGAAGTGCTGAAATTGAAGTACTTATCACTAAGAAGCATATAAAGCATGTGAACAAGTGAGTAAGATACTGCATCAAAATTGCTAATTTTTCTAGAAAACACTTTAATAAATGAATCACACAGAAAACTTCATTCTTTTTTAAGACCTAGTCTCCTAACATCACCTAACTTAGTGGCATCAAGAGCATAGCCCATAGAAACTAGCATTTTACTCACATCAGTGTCTGTGTGTGGAGCAAGTGTGTTATTTTCATGTAATTTAAAGAACTTTTCAATTGCATCACAGTTAACACAGTGTTCATTACCTTTGAGAGTGAAGGTAATAGTTTTTTCCTAAGAGTTGAACACTGTTATAGTCCAATTTCCTCGACAACTTCACAATAAATGGATGGGGATTCAAGCATGGAATAACTCAATTTGCAATTCAGTATGAAGTCCATCATCTTGTGATAATCTTCAGATGCCGGAATTTGCTTGTTCACCAGAGCCATAAAGTTGTTCTTTTCATAGATGAACCCAGTTGAGGACATAATTTTGACTACGGGTGCCATTGTTGTGATTGAGATTAGTTGCAGAGAGAGAGAGTATTTTCTTTGGAGAAGAAGAAAGTTAGAGAAATTGCTCTGAGAATGATAAAAGAAAAGAGCAGAAATTGTTTTGAGTATTTTCTAAGATTTTTTTGATGTTTTTTTGTGAGATACTTCGGCAGCAATATATTCAGCTTCAGTTGTAGAAATAGAAACTGAATTTTGCTTTTTACTGAACCATGATACTAGCTTGTTTCCTAGAAATTGACAGGTTCCTGGTGTACTTTTTCTATCAATTTTATAACCTGCATAATCTGCATCTCGAATAACCAATTAGATCATAACCAGAATCTCTAGGATACCAAAGGCCAAGTTTTGATGTTCCTTTGAGATATCTGAAAATTCTCTTAATAGCTACTAAATGAGATTCTTTAGGATCAACTTGAAATCTAGCACAAAGACATGTAGCAAGCATTATATCTGGCTTACTGGCTATTAAATATAAAAGTGAGCCAACCATGCCTCTATAGCTTAAAATATCCATAGACTTTTTAGTAGTGTTTAATTCAAGTTTAGTTGTAGTAGCTGTTAGGTCACACACACTGTAGAACGGGGTTGAATACATTGTTTACTACAATCAAATCGAATATAAGAACTCAAGTAACAAAACATAGATTTTATTTAACACAATAAACTCTGTTACAAAGAACTGTTCTCTCTCAGTGATGAACAAATTATCACGAGAGCTGCTAGGTTTACAATGAATAATAATCTCAATTATGATAACACATATAGTGTAAACCCTATGCCTGTGTTTACATACTACACAGTTACAAGATAATCTTCTAATTGATATCGAATATAATTCTGCTTCCTAATATATATCAATCAGTTATCTTTTCTTCCAAGTATTCTATTCTTCACATAATTCTTCTCCATGCATATCTCTTCTTATGTTTGTCTTGATCTTCTTTCCTTTCAATCAGCCGCCTTCCTTATCTGAACGTCTCCTTAAGTCCTGATATTATCTCCTGATAAATATCTCCTGATAACTTAAGTTCTGATATCTTAAGTCCTGACTTCAGTATAAGTACTGATTTCCAGTTAAGTATTGATTTGTCCTGTTAAGTAAGATCTGAAAACTAAACACAAATCATATTAGACATGACATCACAAATATATCTAACAATCTCCCCCAACTTGTAAATTAGCATAATATACAAGTTTAACAGATATTTGATGATGTCAAAAACATTAAGTACAAATGCATGGGAATTTGACTAGATAACTACAACTTACAGTCCTTATAGCTTTACCATCCTTAAGGTCTGATAACAGCTTCAGTCGTATACACTTCAGAATTTAAGCAGTTGTAGATCTTTGACTTGGCTTCAAATTCTGATCTCTTTGATATCAGGAGTTGTTCTGAGATAGTTCTTCAACAAATATCTCTCAGCATATTCAAGTTCATTGACCATCCTCCTTTTAGCATTCTTCAATTCAACTCTATCTTCACCAGTTTGAAAAATAGCAGCCCTGAGATCATTTATTTTAGCTTTCCTTATATCCTGATCTAGTCTGATGATATAGGCTTTATTAGACTCAAGATTGAATTCAAGTTCCTTAATACCAGAAAATGTAGTGATGATTTTAGCAGTATTAGGCTTCATTTCAACAATTTCTCCACTGTGAGATCTGTACTTAAGACAGTATGGGCTGTCAGACTTTACAGAATAAAGCTTCTTCTGTCTTTGAATATTTGATTTTAAACACCCTGCAGCACCATCTGTTGATCTGTTTTTCACTTGAAGCAGAAATAGAACATGTTCCAGTTCGTCAAAATACTTCAATGAAATTGCATTCTCTCTGATCTGGAATACCCTCCCATCTGTCATAAAATATAACATGATATCTTCTTTCAAAACAGAGTGGTAAACCATTTGTACAGATTCAAGTTGATTCAATCTCTCAGGAGTTGCTCCTACACCTGGTTCACTTAAGGAAGTTGGATCATTGGTAGTATTGTGTACTTTCTTCTCTTTAGAACTACCCAATCCAGATTTGTATCTTGCTTCCTTTCCTATAACAACTCTTGCTTCAAAACCACTTGATGTAGTCTTCAAAGGTCGAGTCTGTTGAGATTTTGTGAATCCTGGTAGTAGCATCTTTGAAGGTTTAACATGAGCAATGTCAGAGGTTTCCTTTTCCTAATCTTCTGATATCAAGCAAACTTGAGCTATGTCAGAGGTTGCTTGCTTCACTGTCATATCAGAATTTACTACATCTTGACTCTGAACAACTTGAGCCATGTCAGAGGTTAGTTGAGAAATCTTCCTTTTCATCAGAGTAAGACTAGCATCTTCATCAGATATTTCTTTATCCTTAACTGGCACATATACCTTTACAGGTTCATCAACTTTTTCTTTGCCCTTGGAACTTGATCTACCTCCACTTGTGATTTGGCTTTGGTTGCCTCAGAATTTGTCCTTCCCTTAATCATAATACCCTTAGGTTTTGGAAGTTTCTTTTCAACAACAGAAGCTTTAGATTTGGAGTTGACTTTTTCTGCTTTAAGTCTAGCTTCTTCTTCCTTTAGACTTTCAAAGTCCATTCCAGGATTTTCTTTAAGAAATAATCTCCTTGAAATTTCTTCATCAAGTTCCAGATGTTCATTAGAACTTATCCTTTTACCAGTATCAGAACTTATTCTTCTTCCAGTATCAGAAATTGTTCTTTGTGTAGAAATTTCAGTTGTCTTTGATGAAGATCCTTTACCTTGACCATGACCTCTACCCATTCCAGAGTTTCCCTGGTCATCATTTCCATCATCCTTACCCTTCAGTGATTGAGTAGATTAGCATTTGGACTTAATTATTTTCTCCCCCTTTTTGGCATCAGCAGGTAAAAGAAGAGAGACAAGCAATTCCACTGAGGATTGGATCTCATTGAGTTGAGTTTGATGAGAAGCTTGATTCTTTAGAATTTCATCAATCTGAGCTTGTTGCTTCTCCTGAGTTTTTTCAATATACTCAATTCTGTCAAAGGATGGCTTGAAAAATCTGTTCTTTTCCAATTTTATATTCATATGTTGTTGGATTAGAGATTCTTGAATTTTATTCACCTTGTCATGAGTTATTGAGTGTTGACCTTGAAGGTGCCTAGTACTCATTGCAGTAACTCTCAGCTGTGCCTTGAAATCATCATTTATCAGCATTTCATCAGCCTTAGCAAGGTGCTCAGCAAGAATTTTTTCAATAGGAACAAAACTAACTGAGTTCCATTGTAATATCCCATATTTTCAAATATTATTACTATTATTTGGAATTATTTATGTGATTTTATGTGAATTTTAGTGAATTATCTGATAAGTGAAATTGATGTATGGGTGTTTAGATGTGACATTATTTGAATATTTGAATTTTTATATGTCCAGAATAAAATATAGATAATTGTGATATTTTTCTGGTAATTTTTGAACTGTTAGATGATTTTATATTGATTTATGTATTTATTAAGTATTTTTTTTGAGTAATTACAAAATTATTTTATAAAGCCGGGAATCGTTCAACTTCAACCGTTTTTGCGTTTCTACAACCCGAAACTCTTCCGAAAACTCCTTCTTAACCTAATCTGGTAATTCCAGACATTTTTCGTGTTTTGACTTTTTCAATCCGGATTACGGTTTGACCCGTGCGCGGCCCGTCGCAAGATTTTCGATACGATAGTTATTTTGGCAATCAATAAAACCCGTATTCTTGAGAGAAGAGATATTTTTACATTATTTTCGTATATGGTGTTTTATAAAAAGCTCGGTGTTGATAATTATTCAATTCTGGTATTAAATTCTATCGTTTTACATTTACTTAGCGGCTAAGTAACCTATTTTTGGATCCGATATGATCCAATAGGATACTCGTTACGTGGTTAAGATGAATTTATATGAATCAATCCGTAATTTGGATACGTGTTTATTAGCGTTACTCGTTTTATCTCATTTTATGTGTGTGAATGTATTTTATACGTGTTCGAGTTTTTTGGTTAAATTAAGTATCATTTTTATTTTTCGAAAATTAATGAACCAGGACCCCACCGGGACGTCAAACCCTACAAAATTCGTGTTTTTATTTTTATAAAATCAATCGTATTTCAAATACCCAGTATTTCTACAATTTTGAAATATTCCAAATTTTTGGGGAATTTTGATACGAATTTTACATTTTACTGTTTTTAAAATTATTCCCCGTAATTATAATTTTGGGACTTAATTATTTTAATTAGGGAATAAAAATACCCTAAATTGATTTTGGGGTATTTATTTTTCAGAAAATATAAATAGCCCATTTATTCTTTTATTTCATTTTTATTTTTATTAAAAACAAAAATCAAGAACTTGTTCTTGGAGGTTTCAATCCATTCTTGATCTTAATCTTGCGATATCTGGAGATCCGTTGCTCCGTTTTTGACGATCTAGTAGTCGAATCGAAGCTCTCTTCGAGCCCGTTATTTTGATACCAGAATCATCAACTCAGGTGGAGTAATGCTCAAAAAACATAGTTCATCATTTTAGTACGAATTGGGTTCTTGATTTTCAGGAGTTTTTGGTTGTTTTTGATGTTAGGATTAGCTTTAACATGTTATTTAGAGTCGATTCATACCATTTTTGTGTTCGTTCTATTGCTGGAGGGCTATAGTCGAGTTTTTGGTTTTGTTAGTTTTTATTTTTTGATTTTCTAGTTTTTATGATAATTGTTGGATGATTATGATGATAGGAATAGATTATACATGATTTTAGCTTCGTTTTGATATATAAATTGCAAGATTTGGTGGAGTTTTGACTTGTTTCGCGATTTCGCCGGAGTTCTTGAGCTCCATGTCGGTTTTAATGGTGATGGTGGCCTGATTCGGAGCTACAGGGATGATATGAGATGATTTTTGTGTTATTGTTGCTGCTGGTTGAATTGTAGATCGAAGACGATTAAAAACCGTGGTGTCAGCACTCGTTTTTGACCAAAACGAGGCTCGCCGGATTTGGTTGAAGGTTGCCGGATTCCGACAAGTTCTTCAAAGTTTTCCGGTCATCTTCCTCCTTCAATATCCTGTTTGATCCATCAAAGAAGATGACCCCCTTTCCAAAACATGTTTCTGGGAATTATTTTCAGAAAATAATTCAAAATTCATTTGAAATTCCAAAAAATTGTTTTTAAATTCAAAAATTAATTTAGTTAATTATTTTAAATAGTTAACTGAATTATTTTAATTCCAAAAATTATTTTCTTTTATTATTTTCAAAAAAATTCAAATTTGATTTAATTATTTATAATTTATTTTAGTTAATTATTTATGGATTTGATTGAATGATTAATTCATTTAATCAATTAATTTTATTTATAAATGGTTAAATAAAATATAATTATTTATAATTAAGCCAAATAATTCCTAATAATTATTTTGGGCTTTTAAAAATATCTATAGAGTATTAAATATTCAATTAATACTATTATTAATTGAATTATTCGTATTTTATTCGTAGAAAGTCAGCCGTTCGTCCGTTTAATACGAAACGAACGCGTACAGACTCAAAAAAATATTCCGCTTTCAATAAAAATACTTTCGAGACCCGAATTCTTTTGTTTCGAAAGGTCGCTTGTTTTACGAATCATTTTGAGTCGATTTTTGATCGATAAATCATATTTTGACCCGATTTCCGTTTTAAATGTATCGAGTCGACCCTTTTGATGAACCGAGTCTTATGTGATATGAATTATGTGATACATGAGTTATGTGCTTACGTGCTATGTGAATTATGTGCATATGTGGGTCAAGATTCCTGTATTTGTCTGTTATATTTATGTGTGGGCTATCGTATGGGTAGACGATAGGATTTTGATGCGCAGTTCGTCGAGTTATTATCATTTAGAAGATTAAAGTTATATATTTTAATTATAGATGCGGATCATTCGAGTTGATCAGGACAAGATGTTGGATAAAGAGTGAGATGGAATGGAATTGGATATCTGGCTTCTAGCAATCGCAGGAGCAACATATCAGTAAAGTGTTGAAAAGAAGGACGGTGATATTTTGAGACAGAATGTCATAATAGATGCGTCTTTGCGAGTGTGACTAACTGCTAAAACCCAAAGGCAAGTATCCCTATCATCACTTATTGTTCAAGTGATATTTATTTAAAATCTTATCATGCAAGTATTGCTTTTCCTATTCTCAGTTCAAGATAGATAAATGTTTTATATATCGCTGAATTAAATAATTCTGTTTATGCAAGTACCCTCTGTTATTCTATGTTCAGAATAGATTTACAAATGTTTTGGGTTTTGAGAAAAATGATTTTGTTGCAAGTATTCCTGCCCAAGTGAATGGGGGAATAAATTATTTCGGGTGTCGAGTATTATGACCCCTTTTCAATAAAAGGTTTTGAGATTGAATGGTTACTGGTAGCGTAAGAGGCCGAGGTACCGGTCCAGCGTGAGCTATTATACGGAAGTGCAATACAGAAGTGTAATATCTTACAAGGCTAGTTATGCCTTTTTCTAGCGCCCTATAGGTACCGTATGTCTTCGGGATACGGGTAGTACCTATATTAACGGTATGGCTGCGGGATACCGGTGTTGTTTCATGACTGATCATCAGGAACAACATAGTGCATAATTTGGTTCCAATCGATATTATTATATTGCTTTTGATAATCTTATAAGGAATGATTTATCAACTATTTCTGTTTTGGAATAATGGTAAAGTGCGGTTTTAATTCAGATTTTGATTTATGCTGATACTTACGTTGTTGTTAACTATCAAATGTGGTATTAGTATAGATGATTGATGTTGACTTCAGTATGGAATGTTGTGAGCATCAAAGTTCGTATTGATATCTAATTTGATATGACAACAAAATAAGTATTAATTTGAAGAGTTTGGTTTTGAGTAAAGTTTATGATTCAATCCATAATCATTGTTTCATGTTATTGTTGTTTACGATATTTCCGTAAACACTGTTTTATGAGTTTTATTCTCGTCAAGTTTCAAAGGATTGCTGAAGCATTTCGCTCAAAAATATCAAAATGGTTTTGAATACAATTAAGGAATCAATTCTGGGATTCCTCAACCAAAATTTTATGATTTAGCAATTATGATTTTTTTTAAAATGTTATGCGCTATTGCAGATGTCGGTTTTATATCAAAACAACCATATATATTATAATGATCTTGCTGAGCATTTCTTTCGCTCATACTTGCCTGTTTTTTTTAAATTTAACCTCCAGTGAGGATTAGCTTGCGCTGTTTAGCTGCATAATTCGAGGAAGCAAAGAAGAAGCTTTTCGAAGGTGGTTGGTCCAGGGTTTGCGGACTGGTGTAAGTTTTATTATGTGAAGTTGTTTATATTATATTATATTATAATTGTGTATTATATTTGGGACTAGTATACTTCTTTTCGAAGTTATACTAGCGGGTTAAGTTTTAAGGTTGAGAATTATTGAAAAAAGTTTTACAAGAAAGTGAAAAAAATTATTGATGGAATTTGGAATTCTTGTTTCTAGAACTGTAACCTTAAAAGATCTTGGATTAATTTGGGGTCATAGATAATAATTATCTTCCGCTGGCCTTTATTTATTGATTTAACAGGTTAATTTGGATTGAAGTTTTATAGTGACGACCAAATCCTCTGACCCCGGATTTGGGGGGCGTTACATCCATTCCTTAGTCCACTCCTTTCCTCTAGGAGTTTCATTCCAAGGTACTGGTGCATCCTCCCTAACAAACTTTTTGATCATATCAGCTTTGCATGGAGCTTGTTGAGGTTCATGTCCTGATAGACCAGCTGCATTAGCATCTACATTTGCAGCAGCTTCACCAGTAAGTTCAGCATTGTCAGCATCAGAACTTACAGAGCCTGCAGTATCAACATCCTCTGATAGAATAACAGTATGTGAGGCTATAGAGGCTTCAACATCATCCTCTAAGTTCTGATCTGCAGCTAAGTGCTGATCAACATCCAAATTTTGATGCCCACCTTCAATATGATCTTCATCATCTAGATTCAGAACTGGTGTAGTTGGAATATCTTCATTGAAATCAGCATCTAGAATTGGTATTGTTGGTGGAGTGAGTTGAGTTGGTGGAGCTTCCAAGTACAGAACCTCAGGCACAATCAAGTTATGAATATCAATTTCAACACTTGTACCTGGGTCTTCAGTATGTACTGGATCAATTACAGGAGACACATGAGGTGTAGACACTTGTTCTGAAATATCCTCTTGCTCTTGAATAGGAGACTTGTGAGCTGATTCAGTTGTGGGAAGTAATTCAATTACTATAGGTTCTGTTGGGATCAGAGATTCCTGACCCCCTTCCTTAGCTGCTTCTTCTAGAGTTGCTTCAGAGTGTGATGATACACTTACATCCCTCCTGGCTCTTTGCTTTTTAAGTCTCTTTGCTGAATTAGAGACTTTGGGAGCTTCATCATCAGAATTTAACTTTCTAAGCCTTTTGAGGGGCGTAGAACTCCCAGTTTCAGTATCTTTCTGAGAAGAGATCTTCTCAGCTTCTACAATAACAGGTTCTTATATTGGAACCTGTTCCTCATTGTCTGACTCATCTCTCAGAACAATTCTCCTTCTCTTCTGTTGAGACTGAGGTACTATCTTAGTCCTCTTGGGTTTGGAAGATGAAGGCTTCACAGGATGTGCTGAAGGTTGAGGTTGAGATGACTGTGATGGTTTGAAATATGTCATGATAGAGGGTTGAGTAGGTTGAGGTTGAGAACTTTGAGGTTGGTGAGAGATGGTAGGTTCTGATGGCTGTTGAGTTGGCTGTGATGTGTTGGTGGGTTGAACATCAGGGTAAACAGCTGTGTATGTTTGTGGATCAACATTTACCAGGATTTGTTTTACTAACTGAGGAATCTGTAAGGGTCTCTGCACTGGTTTCTTAATGTCAGCATTTAACAAATCATTAAAGGCCCTTTTTGCAAGCTTAAAGGGTGGAATTAAAGTACTGGCTAATTGGGGTTCATCAGCACAACAAAAAGTATACTACATTCCTATCCTCTGTCATCCTATCCCCTATGAAACCTAGCACAGCACTTGCAAAATCAAAATGAGTTTGATGAATAAGGGCATACCCGATTTGCTGACTCATGATGGGAATAACATCAAAGTTGAAGCATTTATTGGCGAATGCCTTAGTGATACAATCAAAGAAAAAACTCCATTCATTTCTGATATTTGCTCTTTTTAGTTGACCCAGCTTTCCCAAACTTTTCTCATAGCCCAAACTGACCATGAGCTGCTGTAAGACAGGATCCTCCACTGTTGAGAATGTGCAACCTTCAGGTAAGTGGAGAGCTTTACGAACTGCTCCAGAAGTAACCACATGCTCGACATCTCCTGATGTGAAAATGATGCTTGGAGTACTAGTAGCACCACCATCATCAAAAAACCCAGTTCTCCAAAATGTCAGCACTTGTTGGCTTGAAATAGTTTGAGGTTGGGTCAAAACATACCCAATCTCACTATGAGCTAATAAAACTTGCAAAAAGTGTAGATCTGATGGAGCTTCAGCCTTATTCAAGATTGCAGCAGAGTTATTTGGAACAAACTTGGCTCCATCAATAATTAAATCCTTGGGCGCCATCAGAAATAAGTGAGAAGTTAGAGTGCAGGTGTAAGGTGTTTGAGAAAATGTCTGTAAAGAAAACCGTCAGAAAATGTGAGAGAGAATAAGAAAAGAGAGAGAGTAGAATAAAAATGAAAATAAAAGATTTGAAAATCTTTTATCTCTTTTACATAGACACCCCACGTGACAGCAGTTAATAAGAAGTGGAACAGGCCTTTACACCTGTCAGGCATGCAGCAGTTAAGGCAAAAGTTAATGGGCACGGTAAATAAGTAATAATTACATTGCACGTTCAGTTTTTTAAAGAAACTGTTCCCACTAAACAAATGATTATTACTGCTTTAACTCACATAAACCAATATTCTGAGAAAATATGACCGTTCAAGTAATGACCAAAAATAAACCAAGTAAATAAATACTGTCACGTCAGCATCAGAACTTGATTATTATCAGGATTTAAAAGTCATCAGAATATGGATCCTTAACTCGAAAAGTGAATGTTTATTCCTGTTATTTTTCACACAAATACTGATATGGGTACATCAAAACATAATCATCAGAACTTCCATCAGAACTTGTCCTTAGAATTTATGCAACCGACACTTAAACTGTTCATCCAAAATAACATTTATCAGCACAGTACTTTCATCATTCATATGGAGTGTATGTGTGTACATTAAGCTAAATATCAGACAAATAGTAAAGTCTGATTCACTCCAGTACATCTTAGAAATAAGGCATAACTAAGAACTTTTCTTAAAATCTGTCATTATTCCAAAGTCTATTATAGAATGAGTTTATGCATGAGTCCACCTCAACTGTTTTGTGCTCATTTATGCATCTTTTGAAATTCCTTTTTACAGTGGCTTCTCAGTGTAAGTGAGTCACAACTGCTTATCAGAATTTATGCTGTTATCAGAGTATTTCTCCAATAATCAGAGAATGTGAAAAGTCACCAAGAAAATTTTATTTTGCTTTTCTAATGCATATTACTTAATACTAGCAATGCACTTGGGTCTTCCCTTCCACATATATTTTTCTCTAGATCTCAAAGGAGTACCTGATATTTATTACTTTTCTTTTCTTTTTCTTTTGATAAGTGAGGCTTATCAGCACTTAGTACATCCATCAGATTTACTAACATCAGAACTTAACAGATAAGAAGCACTATTCTAGTTTTTGACTTAGTAATAAGATACACAAAGTAAACTTTAACCAAGCTCAATATCAGAATTTGCTTATGTTAAAAGATTTCCACATAAACAATTACTTCAAACATGAGATTATTAGTATATTAAAGACTACTAGGTCAGCATCTAGCACAGTTATCCTCATTGGATTGAATAGTCACAGAAACATTCATATCACTATCAGAGTTTAGAAATTCACATCAGACAATAATCAACACTTAGAAAATTTCAATTTAAGCACAGAATACACAAAGATAGTAATATCTGTAAATACTGATCATAAAGTCTGATATATCAGAACATAAACTAAGCAGATTTAGAGAACGAACCTGAAACCATTCCAAGTTCATTTACCAATCTTGTAAAAGTAGCTTCATATAGTGGTTTTGTGAAGATATCTGTTAGTTGTTGATCTGTTGGAATAAAATGCAATTCCACTGTACCTTCATCCACATGTTCCCTTATGAAGTGATACCTTATGCTGATGTGCTTTGTCATTGAGTGTTAAACTGGATTACCTGTCATAGCAATAGCACTTTGATTATCACAGTAAATAGGGATTTAGAATATGTTAACCTATAATCCAGTAACTGATTTTTCATCCAAAGAATCTGTGTACAACAGCTTCCTGCAGCAATGTACTCTGGTTCTGCAGTTGATGTGGAAATTGACTTTTGTTTCTTGCTAAACCAAGAAACTAATCTGCCTCCAAGAAATTGGTAGCTTCCACTTGTGCTTTTCATGTCAATTTTGCATCCTGCAAAATCTGCATCTGAGTAACATATTAGCTTAAAGTCTGATTCCCTAGGATACAACAATCCTAGATCAGCTGTACCCTTAAGGTACTTGAAAATTCTTTTTACAGCTGTTAAGTGAGGTTCTCTTGGATCTGCTTGAAATCTTGCACAAAGATAGGTAGCATACATGATATCAGGTCTAATTGCAGTTAGATAGAGTAGTAAGCCAATCATACCTCTGTAATCAGTAATATCTACTGATGTACCGGTATCCTTATCCAATTTTGTTGCAGTGGCCATAGGAGTGGATGCACTTGAACAATCTTGCATTCCAAACTTCTTCAACAAATTTCTGGTGTACTTTGATTGATAAATAAAAGTTCCTTCTTCATTCTGCTTGACTTGAAGGCCCATACAATAGCTAAGTTATCCCATCATACTCATTTGATATCTTGACTGCATTAGCTTGGCAAACCTTTTACAAAGTCTGTCATTTGTAGAACCAAAAATGATATCATCAATATATATCTGCCCCAAAAGTAAGTCATTTTCATGGTTGAGATAAAATAATATTTTGTCAATAGTCCCTCTGTTAAATCCACTTTCCAGAAGAAACTGAGCTAATGTCTCATACCATATTCTTGGAGCTTGCTTAAGGCCATAAAGTGCTTTATCAAGTCTGTAGACATGATTACGAAATTTTGAATCTACAAAACCTGGAGGTTGTTCAACATATACTTCTTCTTCCAATTCTCCATTAAGAAAAGCACTTTTTACATCCATTTGAAAGACTGTAAAATTTTTGTGAGCAGCATAAGCCAAAAATAATCTTATGGATTCCAATCTAGCAACTAGTACAAATGTTTCATCATAATCAATTCCCTCCTGTTGAGAATATCCTTTTGCAACCAGCCTTGCTTTATTCCTTGTAATTATGCCATCACTATCAGTTTTGTTTCTGAACACCCACTTTGTACCAACAACAGATCTGTTCTTTGGTCTTGGCACTAGGGTCCAGACTTTATTTCTTTCAAATTCATTTAACTCTTCCTGCATTGCTTGCATCCAATCAGCATCTTGAAGAGCTTCTTCCACTTTCTTTGGTTCAGTCTGAGAAAGAAAAGAGTGATAGAGACATTCATTTGATGTTGCTGTTCTAGTTCTTATACCTGCTTCAGGATCTCCAATAATCAAGTCAGGTGTATGTGCTTTAGTCCACTTCCTTGCAGATGGAAGATTATCTCTAGAACTGGATGCTCCCCCATGATCCATATTGTCTCCATCAACATTTTCTGATGCTCCCCCTGAAACTATGCTCTCTGAGTTGGATCCTTCAGAATTTGAGGTTACAGAATTATCAGAACTTGGCCCATCAGAACTTGATGAATCAGAACTTGAGTTTCCAGAATTATCAGAACTTGCCCCATCAGATCTTGACGAATCAGAACTTGAAGAGCCTGTTCTAGGTTCTGATGCTTCTTGAGATGTGGTTGGATCTTCAATATGCTCCCCCCTGCACAGGTGCATTTTCCTTTGGCATAGTCACCACAGTTTCAATAATATCAGAGTTTAACCCATCAGAGTTTGCAGTATCAGGATTTAGACTGTCAGGATTTACAGAATCAGAATTTAAAACTTCATTCTCAAATCTCAGTTGATCATGATCATTGAAATCTTCAAGTCCGGTAATCTTCTTATCATCAAAAGAGACATTGATAGATTCCATGACAACCCTTGTTCTTAAATTGTAGACTCTGAAGGCTTTTGTGGAAAGTGGATATCCAACAAAAATTCCTTCATCAGCTTTTAGATCAAATTTGGATAGCTGTTCAGGATGAGTCTTAAGAACAAAACACTTGCATCCAAATACGTGAAAGTACTTCAGATTTGGCTTCTTTTTCTTCACCATCTCATATGGTGTTTTTCCATGCTTGTTGATAAGTGTTGCATTCTGAGTAAAACAAGCAGTCTACACAACTTCAGCCCAAAAATAGGTTGGTAACTTTGCTTCATCAAGCATAGTTCGTGCAGCTTCAATAAGAGTTCTATTCTTTCTTTCAACAACTCCATTTTGCTGTGGAGTTCCAGGAGCAGAGAATTCCTGCTTGATTCCTTGGTCTTTGCAGAACTCTTCCATAATCAAATTCTTGAACTCAGTGCCATTATCACTTCTTATGATTTTCACAGAGTCTTTAACCAATTTATCCAGTTGTTTGACATGATCAATCAAGATAGATGCAGTTTCACTTTTTGTGTGCAAGAAATACACCCATGTGTATCTGGTGAACTCATCCACTATGACCATAGCATATTTCTTCTTTGCAATAGACATGACATTCACTGGACCAAATAGATCAACATGTAGTAGGTGATAAGGCTCAAGAATTGAAGATTCAGTCTTGCTCTTGAATGAAGATTTTCTTTGTTTTGCCTTTTGACATAAATCACAAAGGCCATCAGGAGCAAATACTGATTTTGGCAGTCCTCTCACAATATCTTTCTTGACTAGTTCATTTATATTGTTGAAATTTAAATGAGAGAGTTTCTTGTGCCAATCCCAGCTTTCTTCAATTGATGCTCTACTTAACAGACAGATTGCAGAATCATCAGTACTTGTTGAAAGCTTGGCTTCATAAATGTTACCATGCCTGTATCCTTTTAGAACAACTTTGCCTGTAGATTTGCTTACAACTTCACAGTGTTCTTCGAAGAAATCCACATGATAACCTCTGTCACAGATTTGACTAACACTCAACAAATTGTGTTTAAGTCCTGAGACTAGAGCTACTTTCTCAATGATGACATTCCCAAGATTGATATTGCCATATCCCAGAGTTTTTCCAATGTTTCCATCTCCATAAGAAACACCTGGGCCAGCTTTCTCCACAAAGTCTGATAGCAGGGCTTTATTTCCAGTCATATGTCCTGAACATCCACTGTCCAAAACTAGGATGTTTTTCCTGTAGCCCTGCAATCACAAAGACCACTAATGATTAGTTTTAAGGACCCAGACTTGCTTGGATCCTTTGGCCTTATTAAGTTTGTTAACATTTGTAGCGGATTTATCATTAGAATTTATGTTAATAGTTTTCTTATCCGAATTTAGAATATCAGACTTTGCATCAGAACTTACACTAGAAGGAATAATGCTAACTTTCTTTAAAGAAGGTTTTATTTGATAATAATCATAGTACAAACTATAATATTCCTTACAAGTATTGTGTGGCCTATATCTAACAGACTGACTCTTAACTCCTGATTTTGAAGGTAAGGAGTTTATATTCTTATTCTTCCTGCAAAAAGAAGCCAGATGGTTAGAATTTCCGCAGTTATAACATTTCTTTCTAGGAGCATTAGGAACAGGCTTATAATCATTGCTTTTATTCACACCTTCCTTTCCATTCCTAATTTTCCTAGGTGGCTTTACCTTGCTTACATTCTTAACATCTTTCAGCTTATGCTTAAGCTGCTTCTTTGTCATTAAGCCTATGTTAACTTCAGTTGGTTTATCCTGTTTTGGTTTGTCAGAAGTTAATTTCTCTTTAACTTCTGATTTATCAATATCAGACTTTACAGCTACAAACTTAACAGGATTTACCTTTGGCTTTTGTTTAACAACTATAAGCTCAATTTCTACAGTTCCTTTATCATTCTTATCATCTCCATAACCTAAGCCCTCTTTCCAGTTTCCACTACTTAACAAATTCTGAGTTGTTCTACCAGAGTTAGTCCAAGTCCTGATAATCTCTCTTTCCTTTTCTAACTAAGTTTTTAGAGATTCATTCATTTTAATCCCTTCATCTCTAACATAGAAAGCATCATCTCTATCTTTCTGAGTTTGATGGAACATAACTAACTCTTTTTCTAAATAATCATTCCTCTTTTTATAAGCAAGATTTTCAGAAGTTAATCTTTCACATGTTAAAGTTTGATCTCTATAACTAATGAACATGGTAATAAGATATCTTCTCAACTCAGTAATATCATCAGTATGAAAAGCATAAGTTGTTTGAGGTACCTTTAACTCAACAGCTTCAGAACTGCTATCAGCATTTGCCATCAAGGCATAGTTCACCTCACTTTCAGAATCTGAAGTGTCTGTCCAGCTTTTCTTCTTTGTGACAAGTGCGTTGCCTTTGTCACTCTTCACTTTCTTGCATTCAGGAGATATGTGGCCTTTCTCACCATAGTTGTAGCATTTGACATTTGAGTAATCTCCTCTGTCTGACTTTCCTCCTTTGCCTTCAGATTTTCTGAAACCTTTCTTATCAAAACTTGCACCTTTCCTCGAAAATTTCTTTCCCCTTCTGAATTTCCTGCATGCAATCTTTGTGATTCCTTTTACCATAAGAGCACACAGCTTCATCATCTCTTCATCAGGGTCCATCTCAGATAGACTTTCGGTTTCTGAATCCTCATCACTATCAGGACTTGATGACTCAGTATCAGACTTTGTGATGAGAGCCTTTCCTTTGCCTTTCTTTGAGACAGCCACTTTAGGGGATTCCTCCTCAGCCTTAAGAGCAATTGTCCTTGATTTTCTCCAATGCCTCTTGCTTCTTTGATCCATCTCAAGTTCATGAGTCTTGAGCATACCATAAATTTCATCAAGAGTAGTTTCATCAAGAGCGTAGTTGTCTCTTATAGTTGTGGCCTTCAAATCCCAACTTTCAGGAAGAGCTAAAAGGAATTTGAGATTAGTATCTTCAAGATCATATTCCTTATCCACCAGTGACAGATCATTCCAGAGTTTGACAAATCTATCATATAAACCAGTCAATGACTCATCAGGTTTTGAGTTAAAGTGCTCATACTCTTAAGTGAGTATAGTCCTCTTGTTCTTCTTAATTGAATCAGTTCCCTGGCATCTTGTCTCCACGGCATCCCATATCACCTTTTCAGTTTGACATTACATTATCAATGGCACTGTGCAGCAAATGTCTTACCTTTGCATCCTTTGCAGTAGATGAGATATCTTCAGCTGTATATTCACTTTTCTCCTTTGGTACAGTCTGCGCTGGCTGATCTGCAACTATAACAGAGAGCTTGGTTGGCTTGTATGGTCCTTCATTAATTATGTCAAGGTATTCTGGATCTGTAGCTTCCAGAAACATAGACATCCTCACCTTCCATATGGGATGCTCAGAAGGTTTCAGTATGGGAACCCTAATAGTCTCATATCGATTATGGATTTGAGTCTTTGGAGTTTCTTCAGTTTTGGTGGGCTTGGTTGGAGTTTGTACTTGTTAGGTCACACACACTGTAAAAGGGGGTTGAATACAGTGTTTACTATAATCAAATCGAATATAAGAACTCAAGTAACAAAATACAGATTTTATTTAACACAATAAACTCTGTTACAAAGAACTGTTCTCTCTCAGTGATGAACAAATTATCACGAGAGCTGCTAGGGTTACAGTGAATAATAATCTCAATTATAATAACACATATAGTGTAAACCCTATGTCTGTGTTTATATACTACACAATTACAAAATAATCTTCTAATTGATATCGAATATAATTCTGCTTCCTAATATATATATCAATCAGTTATCTTTTCTTCCAAGTATTCTATTCTTCACAGAATTCTTCTCCATGCATATCTCTTCTTATGTTTATCTTGATCTTCTTTCCTTTCAATCAGTCGCCTTCCTTATCTGAACGTCTCCTTAAGTCCTGATATTATCTCCTGATAACTTAAGTTCTGACAACTTAAGTTCTGATATCCTAAGTCCTGACTTAGTATAAGTACTGATTTCCAGTTAAGTACTGATTTGTCCTGTTAAGTATGATCTGAAAACTAAACACAAATCATATTAGACATGACATCACAAATATATCTAACAGTAGCAATGGGAGTTTTTGTAGATGTGCAATCCATTAGGTCAAACTTCTTTAAAAGATCATAAATATCTTTGGTTTGACTAATGAATATTCCATCACTAACTTGCTTAACTTGTAAACCAAGAAAGTAAGTTAGTTCTCCCATCATGCTCATTTCATATTTACTTTGCATCAATTTGGAAAACTTTTTACAAAGTTTTTCATCTGTAGAGCCAATATAATATCATCTACATAAATTTGAACAAGTATACTAGAGCCATTAACATTTCTAAAGAATAAGGTTTTGTCAACAGTACCTCTAGTGAAGTGATGTTTTAAGAGAAATTTTGACAAAGTATCATACCAGGCTCTGGGTGCTTGCTTCAATCCATAAAGTACTTTTAAAAGATAGTAGACATATTCTGGAAAATTTGGGTATTCAAAACCAGGAGGCTGACTAACATAGACTTTCTCCTCCAAATCTCCATTCAGAAAGGCACTTTTGACATCCATTTGATAGACTTTGAAATTGGCATGCGCTGCATAGGCTAGGAAAATTCTGATGGCTTCAAGTCTTGCAACAGGAGCAAAAGTTTCATCAAAATCAATTCCTTCTTATTGACAGTAGCCCTTAACAACCAATCTAGCTTTGTTACTGACAACTATGCCATTTTCATCCATCTTATTTCTGAATACCCACTTGGTGTCAATAGGATTCTTTCCTTTAGACTTCGGTACCAGCTTCCAAACTTTATTCCCTTCAAATTGGTTTAGCTCTTCCTGCATAGCTAAAACCCAATCAGGATCCAATAGAGTTTCTTCTACCTTTTTAGGTTCTTTATGAGATAGAAAGTTGTTATATAGACATTCCTCTTGAGTTGTTTTTCTTGTTTGCACTCTTGAGGATATATCACCAATGATCAGTTCAAATGGGTGATCTCTAGTCCATTTTCTCTATTGAGGTAGATTAGCTTTAGATGAAGAGGCCTCATTGTTGTCTTTATGATTGATAGAGTTTTGATGATCAGTAAGTCCCCCCTGAGTTTATGGATCTTTGACTTGAAAGTTGAGTTCTTTCTGATTATGATCCAACTTGGCTTTCAACTCTTATTGATGGATCAACGGATGTTGCTCTTTGCCTTTCGACGGATGATGTAAATTGCCTTTCAACGGATGATGCAATTGGTCTTTCGACGGATGTTGAATTATGTGCTTCATTGGTTGTAGACTTTTCGGCATTGTCCTTAGATATTTGTTTTTGATCACTTTCATCATCACTATATTCACCAATCATCTCAATATTGTCAAATTTGAGGCTTTAATGGAAATCTCCATCTTGTAGTCCTTCAACCTTTTTATCATCAAATAGAAAATGTACAGTTTCCATAACAATGTTGGTTCTGAGATTATAGATTCTATATGCTTTACTAACTGCATATCCAACAAAAATGCCTTCATCTGCTTTGGAATCAAACTTCCCATGCTGATCAGTTTGATTCCTTAAGATATAGCATTTGCAGCCAAAGGCATGAAGAAAGTTTAATATTGGCTTCCTATTCTTGAACAATTGGTAGGTTGTCATGCATTTTCTTAATTAACCAAAGAAATATTCTGAGTATAGCATGCAGTATTTACAGCCTCTGCCCAAAAGTATATTGGTAACTTTGACTCTTCAAGCATTGTTCTTGCAGCTTCAATAAGAGATCTGTTCTTTCTTTCCACCACTCTATTTTGTTGTGGAGTTCTTGCTGCTGAAAATTCATGCATGATCCCATTCTCTTCACCGAATGACCTCATCACAGAATTCTTGAACTCAGTTCCACTGTCACTCCTGATTCTTCTTACTTTGAAGTCAGGATGATTGTTGACTTGTCTTATGTGATTTGTGATGATTTCACTAGCTTCATCTTTAGATTTTAGAAAATATGTCCAAGAAAACTTTGAGAAATCATCCAAAATTACTAGACAGTATCTTTTCCTTGAGATGGACAATACATTGAATGGTCCAAATAAGTCCATGTCAGTAGTTACAAAGGTTCTTCAATTGTTGAATCAAGCTTCTTTCTGAATGATGTATTGATCTGCTTTCCTTTCTGACATGCATCACACAGTCCATCCTTTGAGAATTCCACTTGAGGAATACCTCTTACCAAATCATTCCTGACTAGCTCATTCATAGTCTTGAAATTAAAGTAGGATAACTTCTTGTGCCATAGCCAACTTTCATCTTGACTTGCCTTGTTAAATAGACAAGTGATAGATTCTGTATTTGATGAGTTAAAATCAGCTTAGTACACATTTCCTTTTCTCACTCCAGTGAGAACCACTTTGTTGCTTCTCTTGTTGGTCACAACACAGGCTTCAGAATTGAATGTTACTGAGTTGCTCGTATCACAAAGCTGGCTGATACTCAACAAATTGTGCTTGAGTCCATCCACTAGGGAAACTTCCTCAATGATGACATTGTCTTTTGAAATCAAACCATATCCCACAGTATAACCCTTGCTGTCATCTCCAAAAGTAATATTTGGGCCAGCTCTCTCCTTGAACTCAGCGAGTAGGGTAGAATCTCCAGTCATGGGCCTTGAGCACCCACTATCCAAATACCAAAGATTCTTTCTATTTCTCTATACACAACAAAGTCAAATCAAGTTGATTTTGGTACCCAAGTTTCCTTGGGTCCTGTTTTGTTAGCCTTTTTCTTAGATTTCTTAGGCTTGTCCTCATTTGACTTAGGCATTTGAGATTGATCCTTAACCAATTGAGTAGAACCCTTAAAACCAGTCATCATTACAGAATTATCATGCACAGGCTGATTAACATGAAAAGGCATATTCTGTGCAAACATGTTATTCCAGTAAGGTGTGCTAAATGGCATTTGTGGAATACTAAATGCAGCATAGTAAGGATTTTGTGCAAATGGCATATTGGCAAACTGTGCATTCAAATTATGTGCAGGCATAACATTAACATTTATTATAGGCACACTGGGAAATGAAGGAGGTGCAGACATGGGAGCAGGCATAGCAAGTTTGCAATTAACAGACAAATGATTAACACTACCACACTTAACACAGGTTTTTCTTGGTGCATATTTATCAGGTGTGTAGTTGTTATGTTTGTTAATTCCTACTTTTCCATTCTTATTATTTTTCCTTTTAGACTCTGCTCTTACTTCAATTTTCTCCAACTTGTCATTCAATTGCTTGATAGACAGATGTCCTACATTGACTCTCTTGTTTTTGTTCACTTGACTTGTTTCTCCTGGAACAAATTTCTTAGAAACTGATCCATATTTCTCATTTAGTTTAGCTAGTTTAGCTTTGTTAACTGGCTTTCTTTCACTCAACGGATGTGATTCCTTGTCTATCGACGGATATTCCTTTTGGTCTTTCGACGGATAACATTCATCATCCATCGAATCCACATCCGTTGAAAGTCCTTCTACTAAATTGGAATCAAGTTTCTCTTTGCTCTTTTTCCAGGCTTTATCACAGAAAGATTCTATACCTTGAACTTTAGTAATTTGAGCATAAACATCTCTAGATGATTTCCATGCCTTGATTACTTCATGTTCTCGTTCAAGCTGCTTTTTTAAAATCTCCTCTTTCTTTAAGGATTCAGTTAGTTCATCTTTAGCAATCTTGCATTCCATCTTAAATTTTTCAAACTCAACAAATTGAGTTTCTAACACAGTGTTTCTTTCACTTAAAAACCGATTGTTCTCTTTAAGTTTAGTGTTTTCTTTAGTGAGAGACTTGAGTGTAACACATAGATAATATAATCCAGTAGGCATGTCTTTTATGGCATCATTACACTCAGCTTTAGATAAATGTGCTAGGTTAGTGGTGATTACCTGATTACTTGATGAACTGACCTCTGTTTCATCTGATTTGGCCATAAGTGCTAGATTGACATAGCTTGTAACTTCATCCTCATTTAATCCATCTACAGCCCTGTAACACCCCCAGATCCGGGGTCGGGGATCCGGGTCGTCACGGTCTTTCTTTCCACAATATCACTTCACTTAATTAATAATAATAACCTTATGCTGTGACCCCACACTAACACACACCACAACCCGTTATAGTCTCAGAGATGAAATTGAAATAAGTACAAGTCTTAGAATCCACCATTTAAAAGTTATTACAACCCAAAATGATTACTTGATAAATTTACAGTTAATTGCCATTATCTGCCACAAGTTATAATTATACATAATTTGATTCTCAAAAGTAGATGGTCTGAACTACAATAGATCTACCTCTGCAGCTATAGCAGCTACAACATCATCGGGAAGACGCGGGACGTTTCCCATGCGCTTGTGCTGGGTCTGCTGGAGTCTGGCCATCTCTCCTAACTGTTGTTGTGTGATGAAGAAATAAAGCAAGAGTGAGCCTTACAGCTCGCAAGATAATACATAGTGATAACAATAATATAAGTATCTAAATGGATACTTACTAGAATCTTTATCATGTGTAAGATAATTACTTACTAGATATAAGTAAAAACAAGGAATGAAGTTACCAATACTTCACTACACTTATATCATTTATAAAGCTACTTGAACTACCACCGTTCAAAGTATTATAAGTTTTTTAAAAAAAAACATCCCATAGATGAGACCACAAGTTAAGACTTGAATAGATTCAATCTTTGAAATATTATTGAATGAAATAAAGTTACGAGATACTTTATTTAGTCCCGATATATATATATCCACATATATATATATCTCTTAAACATTTCCTGGAACCTCTGTTATGTAAAGTATGACAGAGTTTGAAACATCCAATGAATTTTGGAAAGGAAAAGAATTTTGGCATAAACCAGATATCTTGCTGATCAGGCAAAGATACCAATAAGTAACCTTTTCTACTGTAGATGGATGAATTCCTCACCGGTCATCACCCTGGCCGCATTAGGACCTCGCGCTAGACCGTTACCCGGCCACTCACGCGTTGATGGACTGCCACCCAGCCACTTACACTTTCATAGACCGTACCCCGGCCTGTCGCTTATGCCGACTCAATCAGATGGACTTACTTCCCGAACATTGGGCAAGTAATCAAATTATTTTCTCCAAAACAGCAACCATGTTACGAATATAAAATACACCACAGAGCCGGATCCCCAAGATTTTTGAGCGAATATTCAAGTCTCCTTCGAAAGGAAGATCTTAAATCGAAAAACGAGTTTTGGGATCCGCTCTAACTTTTAAAATCATTTTGAAGACTCGAAAACACTTTATAGCGTGTTTGGAGTAAAGCTGATTTAATGAAGTAAATCAGTCCCCAGAATATTTAGAAAATGACTGAATATTATTATTTAAATAATATTCCCATAAAGAATAATCTTTATAAAAATTGTAACACCCCCAGATCCGGGGTCGGGGATCCGGGTTGTCACGGTCTTTCTTTCCACAATATCACTTCACTTAATTAATAATAAATAACCTCATGCTGTGACCCCACACTAACACACACCACAACCCGTTATAGTCTCAGAGATGAAATTGAAATAAGTACAAGTCTTTGAATCCACAATTTAAAATTATTACAACCCAAAATGATTACTTGATAATTTACAGTTAATTGCCATTATCTGCCACAAGTTATAATTATACATAATTTGATTCTCAAAAGTAGATGGTCTGAACTACAATGGATCTACCTCTGCAGCTATAGCAGCTACAACATCATCGGGAAGACGCGAGACGCTTCCCACGCGCTTGCGCTGGGTCTGCTGGAGTCTGGCCATCTCTCCTAACTGTTGTTGTGTGATGAAGAAATAAAGCAAGAGTGAGCCTTACAGCTCGCAAGATAATATGTAGTGATAACAATAATACAAGTATCTAAATGGATACTTACTAGAATCTTTATCGTGTGTAAGATAATTACTTACTAGATATAAGTAAAAACAAGGAATGAAGTTACCAATACTTCACTACACTTATATCATTTATAAAGCTACTTGAACTACCACCGTTCAAAGTATTATAAGTTTTTTAAAAAAAAACATCCCATAGATGAGACCACAAGTTAAGACTTGAATAGATTCAATCTTTGAAATATTATTGAATGAAATAAAGTTACGAGATACTTTATTTAGTCCCGATATATATATATCCACATATATATATCTCTTAAACATTTCCTGGAACCTCTGTTATGTAAAGTATGACAGAGTTTGAAACATCCAATGAATTTTGGAAAGGAAAAGAATTTTGGCATAAACCAGATATCTTGCTGATCAGGCAAAGATACCAATAAGTAACCTTTTCTACTGTAGATGGATGAATTCCTCACCGGTCATCACCCTGGCCGCATTAGGACCTCGTGCTAGACCGTTACCCGGCCACTCACGCGTTGATGGACTGCCACCCAGCCACTTACACTTTCATAGACCGTACCCCGGCCTGTCGCTTATGCCGACTCAATCAGATGGACTTACTTCCCGAACATTGGGCAAGTAATCAAATTGTTTTCTCCAAAACAGCAACCATGTTGCGAATATAAAATACACCACAGAGCCGGATCCCCAAGATTTTTGAGCGAATATTCAAGTCTCCTTCGAAAGGAAGATCTTAAATCGAAAAACGAGTTTTGGGATCCGCTCTAACTTTTAAAATCATTTTGAAGACTCGAAAACACTTTATAGCGTGTTTGGAGTAAAGCTGATTTAATGAAGTAAATCAGTCCCCAGAATATTTAGAAAATGACTGAATATTATTATTTAAATAATATTCCCATAAAGAATAATCTTTATAAAAATTGTAACACCCCCAGATCCGGGGTCGGGGATCCGGGTTGTCACGGTCTTTCTTTCCACAATATCACTTCACTTAATTAATAATAAATAACCTCATGCTGTGACCCCACACTAACACACACCACAACCCGTTATAGTCTCAGAGATGAAATTGAAATAAGTACAAGTCTTTGAATCCACAATTTAAAATTATTACAACCCAAAATGATTACTTGATAATTTACAGTTAATTGCCATTATCTGCCACAAGTTATAATTATACATAATTTGATTCTCAAAAGTAGATGGTCTGAACTACAATGGATCTACCTCTGCAGCTATAGCAGCTACAACATCATCGGGAAGACGCGGGACGCTTCCCACGCGCTTGCGCTGGGTCTGCTGGAGTCTGGCCATCTCTCCTAACTGTTGTTGTGTGATGAAGAAATAAAGCAAGAGTGAGCCTTACAGCTCGCAAGATAATATGTAGTGATAACAATAATACAAGTATCTAAATGGATACTTACTAGAATCTTTATCGTGTGTAAGATAATTACTTACTAGATATAAGTAAAAACAAGGAATGAAGTTACCAATACTTCCCCACACTTATATCATTTATAAAGCTACTTGAACTATCACCGTTCAAAGTATTATAAGATTCACGAGGTCATCCCATAGATGAGACCACAAATAAAACTTGAAAATATTTGATCTTTGAAATATTTTGAAAAGAGATGAAGTTACGAGATACTTCATTCAATGGATACACCAATAAAAATGTTTGACCCTGTCAATGCTTCGGCAACCACCCATTAGTAGCCTTTCGATCGAAATGCTACGGGTAGTGTTGCAGAATTATCCAAATGGATGATGAACTCATTACGGGAGTTTACCGCGCCAGGAAGACCACTTACGATGATCAGTCGTAGTAGTACAACCCCACCATTTTCTACATGTAGAGGAGAACCTGTCGGATTTACTTGTCAACCGAATACTGAACTCCTAAGGAATGGACCGCCTTAGCGGAACTTCCAGGCCATTTGGGCCAATATAATAAGGCTGGGCCGGCGCTACTCGACCACTTACGCCACTCCTAGTTCAGATGAAATCCATGACTCTGAAACGTAAAGCTCGTTTCCCCCTTTCCCCAAGTAGAAACTTGTTGATACGGCTCCACCAAGAAGTCGTATCTAGTTGGAAAGGAAAACTCACCGATATTTCCCAGGCGATGCCTGTTAATGGATTAACTTGTTCCAAGAATTTTACTTCCCGAATATTGGGTAAGTAATCAAAAACTCTTTTATCAAGACAGCAACCTTGTTGCGAATATAAAACACACCACCGAGCCGGATCCCCCATGTTTTGAGCGAGTATTTAAATCCCCTTTTTAAAAGGAAGATCTTAAATATAAAAATAGTTTTGGGATCCGCTCTCACTTTTGAAAATCATTTTAAAGACTCGAAAACACTTTAAAGAGTGTTTGGAGTAAAACTGATTTAATGAAGTAAATCAGTCCCCAGAATATTTAGAAAATGACTGAATATTATTATTTAAATAATATTCCCATAAAGAATAATCTTTATAAAAATAATTGAAGTAGAAGTATTAAAACTTATACTTGAAACGAGTATTAAATAACCAAAGATATACTTATATGAAAGTATTATCTTTATTTGAATAATCGAAAATAAGTTTGATTATTAACACCTTATTCTTTAATAAAATAAAGAATATATTTCAGCAAATAATCGGAGTCATAGATCCTCAAATGAATATTCAAATAATATTCATTAAATAATATAAACTGAGTCATAAGCCTTCGAATGAATATTCAAATAATATTCAATAATAACATAAAGAGTCATAAGCCCTCGAATGAATATTCAAAATAATATTCAATAATAAAATAAAGTTAAAGCTATCGAATAAACCTTATTCGATTAATAGTTTTGAAAACTATGACCATATATATATATAAATATATATATATATATCCATATCCATATATACAAAATCTACTCGGGATCCTCGACTCCCGGTTTTAGAAAATATTTTCACCTTTGGGTCCCTATACTAAGGGTATATGCAAGTTACCGCTATCCTCTAGCATAGGTATTATCAACTGAACCAACAGATATATATTCCAAGAATATGAAACAGGCATGCATATATACCATATCACATGCTACAATATATCGCAAGAATTTGCTAAATAACCAATATGCATTTATCGCAAGATCATGCATATACAAATGTATACATCACAACAACAGTATAACGGATAGAATACTTGCCTGAGCGACTTGGGGGTGAGAAAGGCTCGGGACGAGTCTGGTAACCTATAAACAACAAGTAAGTTAGAATTAAACCAAAATCACTTGTAAATCTATACTTTAACTAACTTAGACTCTAACGCTTGTTTTGCGCTCACCGATTCGCTTAAGTCACTCGGGTACCCTCAGCTCCACCATTTTTAATAATTTAACCTTTACGAGTTTTAAAGCGATTCCTTCGCGAATATCTTACCAACTGCCTAACACACTTACCATAAATGTTTCATACATTAATTAACCCTTTTTGGTCTTTAACCTACATTTCAAAGTAAGGCGAGGGAAAAAGTTTCGTTCGCGAAACGCCGTTACTTGAAACGGTCGTTTCTCCTAAACCGTGCATTGGAATCGAACGAACTACATATCAAAACGAAGCTCGTAACATGAGCTATCTAAACATGGCAGTGGTCATAATCTAGCAGGGGGTTCTCGGGTCCTAATGCTATGCACAAAAACAGTCCAAAGAAAATCGGACGTTACGACGGCTATGTTTACGCGATTTCCAAATTTTAAACCATACAAAACCAACCACAAACCAACCTCAAATCCAACACACAACAAACATCCATCCTTATCACATCATAACAACCCCAACCAATTCAATTTAATCATTCATACTTATGCTTAAACTTAACTTTAATCATACTTAAGTTCCTTTAAATCAAAACCACAACAATTACCATTCCATTTCACTACCATTCCAAATCCCAAACTCTAAATCATAACAACAAACTACAATATCAACCCACTAATCAAAATCATCTTATAATATATAGGAATCTAGGGTTTGGAGATGGTATACCTTCCTTGAAGTGGTGGGTGGAGCTAGGAAGCCTTAAGAAGCTTTGAGAAGTCTTAAGAATGCTTGGATCTTCAAGAAAAACAAGAAAAAGTTCAAGTTAAAAACTTGAAAACACTATTCATTGTCTTCTTCTTTGATTAAATGAAGAAGATAGAGAAAGAATTAATGGCTTAAACTCATGATATAGTCCTAACTAAGCATGAAGATGATTAGGGAATTATCTTACCAATTTAGGAAGCTTGGATCTTGGATTTTGAATTTCTCTTGCCTTTTGAATAGTGAAAAGCCGTGAGCAATGAAGAACAAAGCCTTGGTTGCTTTTGATTTTTGATGAAAATGATTTTACTTGGCTTGGTTGATTGGTTTTTGTGCTTGCTTTAGTCAATTACCTTCTTGCCCTTGGATTTGTGTGGTTACAAAGCCACCACACCTCCTTCCTTCCCATGTCATGCTTATGTCATCCTCACTTCCTTGTCCTCTTTCTATTGGTTGGATGACATCATTCCCACTAATCCCTTTGATTAACTTCCTAATCGTTTGCCTAATGACCGCTGATCTGTTATACGGTTCGCTTAACTTTCGTTCTCGTTTATCGTTTGAAGGATCATACCCGGGATCTTATTACTTAGGTTCCCTTAACCTTTCTCAATACATTATATTCCTTTTTATGATCCTCTATTATAATCCTTTAATTTAAATCCTTTTTATCCTGTTACCTTATACTCAATTCTCTCCGTATCTTGTGGATTTCCGGGAAAAACCAAAGTGTTCGGAATTGGATTCTGACGATCTTTACATACACTTATATACTTCATAGAGTACTAATAATATCCCAGAATATCCATAACAGAACCCCTACATAGTGTGGCATGAAAAGTTTCTTCATTCAGCTAAAACACTATTCACAAGGGTTACAAAAAGTTGAAAATTTTGGGGTTATTACAGTCTCCCCTCCTTAAAAGGATTCCGTCCCGGAATCAAACAGAAAATAAATGGGGGTACTTTTCTAGCATTGTGCTCTCTAGTTCCCAAGTTGATTCTTCCACATTATGATTTTGCCATAGAACTTTGACTAGCTTGATCACTTTGTTCCGAAGCACCTGCTCCTTCTTATCCATAATCCTTACTGGCTTCTCCATGTAAGTTAGATCTGGCTGCATATCCACCTGCTCGTACTCCATTATGTGCCTGGCATCCCGATGATACCTCCTTAGCATTGACACATGGAACACATTATGAACTTGTTGCAAATTAGGGGGTAGGGCTAGCTCGTAAGCTAACTTTCCAATCCGTCTTAATATCTCAAAAGGTCCAATGTATCTTGGGCTTAGTTTTCCTTTCTTTCCGAACCTCATTAATCCCTTCCAAGGGGATACTTTCAACAGTACTAAGTCCCCTACTTCATATTCCTTGTCCTTTCGGGCTAGGTCTGCGTATTTCTTTTGTCTGTCTTGGGCTGCTACAAGTCGCCCTCTGATAAGATCCACTATATCTTTGGTCCTTTGGACCACTTCGGGTCCGAGCATCTTCCGCTCTCCTACTTCATCCCAGTATAAGGGAGATCGACACCTTCTTCCATACAGAGCCTCATAAGGCGGCATTCCGATGCTAGCATGAAAGCTATTATTATAAGAAAACTCGACCAACGGCAAGTGATCATCCCAACTTCCTTTAAAGTCTATTGCACAGACTCTCAACATATCCTCTAGTGTCTGGATGGTCCTTTCACTCTGTCCATCCGTTTGGGGATGGTACGCGGTACTCATATTTAACTTGGTCCCCGCACATTCCTGAAAGCTCCTCCAAAATCTGGAGTTGAACCTGGGGTCTCGGTCTGAGACAATGGACGCTGGGACTCCATGTCGCGTCACTATTTCCTTAAGGTAAATGTCCACCAGTCTATCGACTGTGTATCTCTCATTGATAGGAATGAAATGAGCTGACTTTGTCAGTCGGTCTATAATTACCCAAATGGCGTCGTGATTGGCTTTCGTCCTTGGCAAGCCTACAACAAAATCCATCGCTATCTGTTCCCATTTCCATTCGGGAATCTCCAGGGGTCGCAAAAGTCCACTGGGTCTCTGGTGCTCTGCCTTTACTCTTTGGCAAGTCAAACACTTGTTTACCCATTCTGCTACGTCCCTCTTCATGTTGGGCCACCAGTAATATTCCTTCAAATCCCTATACATCTTGGTACTTCCCGGGTGAATGGAATACCTCGAACTATGGCTTTCATCCAAAATCTCATCTTTAAGTTCTTGAACATTCGGAACCCAAATTCGGTAGGAGTACCTCATTATCCCTTTATCATCTTTCTCAGTATGGATCTCCTCTCCAGTCATTGACTCTCTGCCTTCATTCATTATTTTCTCCTGGCACAATCTGATCTTTTCCAATAACTCTGGCTGCATTGAGATCTCAAAAAGCTTTTCAGTTCCGGTTCCGGTTACCTTTACTTCTATTTCCATTTTCTCAAAATCCCTTATCAACTCTTCCGAAGTCATTATCATTCTGAGTCTTTCCTTTCTACTAAGGGCATCAGCCACCACATTGGCTTTCCCTGGATGATAGAGAATCTCACAATCATAGTCCTTGATTAGTTCTAACCATCTCCTCTGGCGCATGTTGAGCTCTTTCTGCGTAAATATGTACTTGAGGCTCTTATGGTCTGTGAAAATCTCGCACTTCTCTCCATACAAGTAGTGCCTCCAAATTTTTAAAGCAAATACTATTGCCGCGAGCTCAAGGTCATGAGTAGGATATCTAACCTCGTATTCCTTCAGTTGTCTCGACGCATACGCAATAACTTTACCGTGCTGCATAAGCACACATCCTAATCCTTTGTGCGACGCGTCACTATATATCACAAAATCTCCTTTTCCGTCCGGCAATGCCAATACCGGAGCCGTTATCAACCTTTTCTTTAATTCCTGAAAACTGTTCTCGCATTTCTCCGTCCATTCAAACTTCTCTGTCTTACGAGTAAGTCGTGTCAAAGGGGCTGCGATCTTCGCAAAGTCCTGTACAAATCTACGATAGTAGCCGGCCAATCCTATGAAACTCCTTACCTCTGTGGGTGTGGTTGGCCTTTCCCAATTTGAGACCGCCTCTATCTTGGAGGGGTCGACCAATACTCCTTCTTTATTGATCACATGCCCTAAAAACTGTACTTCATTCCGCCAGAATTCACACTTCGAGAATTTGGCATATAACTGCTCCTCTCTGAGTATTCCTAGAGCTATCCTCAAATGCTCTGCATGTTCTGCCTCAGTCCTTGAGTAGATCAAAATATCATCGATAAAAACTATCACACACTTGTCCAAGTACTTCTTAAATACTCTATTCATTAAATCCATGAAAGCCGCTGGGGCGTTGGTTAATCCAAAGGACATTACCAAGAACTCATAATGCCCATACCTGGTACGGAACGCTGTCTTGGAAATATCTTCGGGTTTAATCTTTAGTTGGTGATATCCAGTTCTCAGGTCAATCTTGGAAAAATAAACAGCATCCTTTAGCTGGTCGAACAGATCGTCTATTCTAGGCAATGGGTACCTGTTCTTTATGGTTAGCTTGTTCAACTCTCGATAGTCTATGCACAACCTCATGCTCCCATCTTTCTTCTTAACAAATAAAACTGGTGCTCCCCACGGAGACACACTGGGTCTTATCATACCCTTATCCAAGAGTTCCTGCAATTGGATAGCTAATTCCTTCATTTCTAACGGGGCTAACCGGTAAGGTGCTTTTGAAACTGGCGCCGTCCCTGGGGCCAACTCAATAGCAAATTCAATAACTCTATCGGGTGGTAATCCCGGAAGGTCTTGGGGGAATACATCTTCAAATTCGTTGACTACTGGAATATCTTGTAAGTTGGGCACCTCCTTCTGCGTGTCCACCACATAGGCTAGGTAAGCCTCACTTCCTTTTCGTAGCATCCTTTTGGCCTGGGCAATAGTCAAAAATTTCTGCGTCTGCCTCTTTCCTCTAAATATAACTTCTTTCTTCCCTGGGACATTTAACTTAACTTTCTTCCCTTTACAGTCTATTTGAGCATCGTTGCTAGATAGCCAGTCCATTCCCAAAATCACATCAAACTCCCCTAATTTAAAAGGAATCAGATCAACACTGAAAGATTGCTCCCCTATGCCTATCTCACAGGCGGGGTGAATCTGGTTAACAGGAATAATCTCATGATTGGCTATTTCTACTTGTAAGGGTTCTATCAAGGGTTTAGCCTTAAGTCTTAACTTACGCGCAAAGTCCCTTGATATAAAAGATTTAGTTGCTCCCGAATCAAATAAAACATTTGCACTGACTGAATTTAGAGAAAGGGTACCTGCTATCACATCTGAATCTTTCATAGCATCCTGGACTGTCATGTTGAAAGTCCTCGCAGTAGGTGGCTTATTAGAAGCAGCCCTGCTTGCTCCCGAAGCTGCTGGTTTGTTCATTGGGCATTCTCTCTTCCAATGACCTGGGCGTCCGCACTGATGACAAGTGGTGGTTGGAATGACGGCAGGGGCTGACGAAGGGCATTTGTGAGAATAGTGGCCCACTTGCCCACACTTAAAGCAGGTTACTGGCTTTCCTTTACACTCCCCAGTGTGATTCCTTCCACATATGTTACAGGCTGGCAATGGGGGTCGAGACTGGTTGGAATATGACATTCTTGACTTCTGGCCGCCCTGGCTCACACTCACACTCATTGGTCGCTTAAACCCAGTGTTCCTTCCTGGCAGGGACACTGCTCCTCGATTAAATCTAGTTGGGAAGCTCCTTCCTGCGGAACCTCCACCCATGCTCATACTTTTCCTCTTTATTCCTTTCTTCTCTCTTTCCTTCTGCATCTGTTCACTTCCGACTTCTACAATCGTTGCCTTTTGCACCAGAGTGGCATAGTCCGTAAGCTCAAGGATTGCCACCCTATTCTGAATCCATGGTTTCAGTCCCTGCTGAAACCTCCTAGCTTTCTTTTCCTCGGTGCTCACAAACTCCGGCACCAACCTTGATAACTCAGTAAATTTCGCTTCGTACTCTGCTACAGACAAGTTATTCTGCTTTAGCTCCAAGAACTTGAGCTCCATCTGGTTTTCCATAAACCTCGGGAAATACTTTCCCAGAAACAACTGACTAAATCTCTCCCAGGTTATAATAGCATCTGTCTCCATGTTTTTCTTGGCCTCCCACCAGTAGTTAGCTTCTCCTTTCAGAAGGTAGGTAGCAAATACAGTTTTCTGTGCCTCATCGATACTCAAAATCTCAAAAGATTTCTCCATCTCCTTTAACCATGCCCTTGCCTCAACTGGGTCGGCTGATCCGTGGAACTCAGGGGGCTTAAGGGACTTAAAAGCCCTGAAAGAGTTTGCCACAGCATTGTTACTTCCTTGAGGGGGTGGGTTGGGTTGACGTTCCAAATTCTGCCTTAGGAGTTGCATAAACTGGCTCATGGGATCCATGCCTGGGTTTGGTACTGGTTGCTCAACCTCGGTTTCTCCTTCTTCAGCCTCTATCTCAAATCCCTCAACATCATATGTTTCCTCTTCCTCTTCATACAGGGAGTCATCCTGTTCCACATAATCCTCATCTTCCTCTTCACTGTGTTCTTGGTTTCTATTATCCTGATTATGGCTTCCCTGGTCCTCAGATCCAGGGTTCGCCCTAGTTCCAATCTTTCTTGGCGGCATGATTCTGATAATAATAAAAACAATCATTGGGAAAATTCAACGTTAGGTCACAATCATATACAACATTGTGCCTTGCACAGCTCTTATAATGGGGAGAACGTATATCGCAATTCTATTATTTTAAGAAAGTTCTAATACGAAGTGCAGTAATAATAATGATAAAACAGTGATCCCGTCACTATGGAACTGAACTGAAAGGAAACAAATATATACATAATGCGAGAAATACATAGTTTGATCTGGTCAAAAGTACAACAGTGCTACAGTCATCTATCCCAAAAGTGATACACAAGAGTCTATCTGTCTAGTCAGAAAAAGGGATGCTATATACAAGTCAACTATCCCGGAAAATTGGCTCTTACTAAGGCCTCGGCTAACTAGACAACTAGACTATTCCATCATCAATCCTGAATCACACACCGGAGCGGGTCAGCTCCCAAACCCTTTCCATCGCACGACGGAAGATATAGTCGGCCTGCCGCCTGGAGATCCTACCATGCCTGTCCCCCTGGAGCGCTCTGAGCCTCGCTCGGGATGTGAGCTCTATCCCCGTAAGCTCCCTCCTCAAGGATCGGGGTATAGAAGCCCTGGTCTCATAAGCTCGGGTACGCCTACCCGCCCTCTCTGCATCCAACTCCCTCCTGGCCTCATCTAGTCGGCCCTCGGCAACAGCCACTCGGGTCCTCAATACATCCTGAACATATCCATGAGCTAACGAAGACTGCCTGTGGGCAGGGTCAAGAGGTGGTGAATCCGGAGCCGCTGAGGGTGCCTCCTCGGTCTGCCTAGGCTCGGAAGTATGGGTCTCTGAGCTGTCATCATCAGGAATCCAAGATAGTGGTGGAGGGGTAGGGGCTCTGACCACCGGAAGTGTGGGTAAAGGGATACCAGCATACACTACCGTAGATCCAACACGCTCCTCAGCTACTGGGACCTCATCCGGGTCCTCCTCATCTGGAATAGCAATAACCTCTGTCTCTGACTCCTCTGAGGGGTCCTCCTCATCTGAAACAGCAATGACCTCCGTCTCAGGCTCCTCTGAGGGGTCCTCCTCATCCTCCTCCATCTCAGGCTCCTCCTGATCCTCGACATCTAGCAATGCCTCATCATGCTCACGCTCGAACATCTCTGGGTCCTCTATCTCAGGCGCCTACACATTAAACGAGCTAAGTTACTATCATGATACTTATAAGGGTTCCCGTAAGGGTTTTAACTGTCAGCACTACTTTAAGTAGTCCGACCATGAACTTGGCAAGAGTTCTTATTATCTTTGTGAGTTTATTATTATATCGTCGCATCATCTCTGAGGTTTATAACGCTTAGCTCTGATACCATTTCTGTAACACCCCCAGATCCGGGGTCGGGGATCCGGGTTGTCACGGTCTTTCTTTCCACAATATCACTTCACTTAATTAATAATAAATAACCTCATGCTGTGACCCCACACTAACACACACCACAACCCGTTATAGTCTCAGAGATGAAATTGAAATAAGTACAAGTCTTTGAATCCACAATTTAAAATTATTACAACCCAAAATGATTACTTGATAATTTACAGTTAATTGCCATTATCTGCCACAAGTTATAATTATACATAATTTGATTCTCAAAAGTAGATGGTCTGAACTACAATGGATCTACCTCTGCAGCTATAGCAGCTACAACATCATCGGGAAGACGCGGGACGCTTCCCACGCGCTTGCGCTAGGTCTGCTGGAGTCTGGCCATCTCTCCTAACTGTTGTTGTGTGATGAAGAAATAAAGCAAGAGTGAGCCTTACAGCTCGCAAGATAATATGTAGTGATAACAATAATACAAGTATCTAAATGGATACTTACTAGAATCTTTATCGTGTGTAAGATAATTACTTACTAGATATAAGTAAAAACAAGGAATGAAGTTACCAATACTTCCCCACACTTATATCATTTATAAAGCTACTTGAACTATCACCGTTCAAAGTATTATAAGATTCACGAGGTCATCCCATAGATGAGACCACAAATAAAACTTGAAAATATTTGATCTTTGAAATATTTTGAAAAGAGATGAAGTTACGAGATACTTCATTCAATGGATACACCAATAAAAATGTTTGACCCTGTCAATGCTTCGGCAACCACCCATTAGTAGCCTTTCGATCGAAATGCTACGGGTAGTGTTGCAGAATTATCCAAATGGATGATGAACTCATTACGGGAGTTTACCGCGCCAGGAAGACCACTTACGATGATCAGTCGTAGTAGTACAACCCCACCATTTTCTACATATAGAGGAGAACCTGTCGGATTTACTTATCAACCGAACACTGAACTCCTAAGGAATGGACCGCCTTAGCGGAACTTCCAGGCCATTTGGGCCAATATAATAAGGCTGGGCCGGCGCTACTCGACCACTTACGCCACTCCTAGTTCAGATGAAATCCATGACTCTGAAACGTAAAGCTCGTTTCCCCCTTTCCCCAAGTAGAAACTTGTTGATACGGCTCCACCAAGAAGTCGTATCTAGTTGGAAAGGAAAACTCACCGATATTTCCTAGGCGATGCCTGTTAATGGATTAACTTGTTCCAAGAATTTTACTTCCCGAATATTGGGTAAGTAATCAAAAACTCTTTTACCAAGACAGCAACCTTGTTGCGAATATAAAACACACCACCGAGCCGGATCCCCCATGTTTTGAGCGAGTATTTAAATCCCCTTTTTAAAAGGAAGATCTTAAATATAAAAATAGTTTTGGGATCCGCTCTCACTTTTGAAAATCATTTTAAAGACTCGAAAACACTTTAAAGAGTGTTTGGAGTAAAACTGATTTAATGAAGTAAATCAGTCCCCAGAATATTTAGAAAATGACTGAATATTATTATTTAAATAATATTCCCATAAAGAATAATCTTTATAAAAATAATTGAAGTAGAAGTATTAAAACTTATACTTGAAACGAGTATTAAATAACCAAAGATATACTTATATGAAAGTATTATCTTTATTTGAATAATCGAAAATAAGTTTGATTATTAACACCTTATTCTTTAATAAAATAAAGAATATATTTCAGCAAATAATCGGAGTCATAGATCCTCAAATGAATATTCAAATAATATTCATTAAATAATATAAACTGAGTCATAAGCCTTCGAATGAATATTCAAATAATATTCAATAATAACATAAAGAGTCATAAGCCCTCGAATGAATATTCAAAATAATATTCAATAATAAAATAAAGTTAAAGCTATCGAATAAACCTTATTCGATTAAAAGTTTTGAAAACTATGACCATATATATATATAAATATATATATATATATCCATATCCATATATACAAAATCTACTCGGGATCCTCGACTCCCGGTTTTAGAAAATATTTTCACCTTTGGGTCCCTATACTAAGGGTATATGCAAGTTACCGCTATCCTCTAGCATAGGTATTATCAACTGAACCAACAGATATATATTCCAAGAATATGAAACAGGCATGCATATATACCATATCACATGCTACAATATATCGCAAGAATTTGCTAAATAACCAATATGCATTTATCGCAAGATCATGCATATACAAATGTATACATCACAACAACAGTATAACGGATAGAATACTTGCCTGAGCGACTTGGGGGTGAGAAAGGCTCGGGACGAGTCTGGTAACCTATAAACAACAAGTAAGTTGGAATTAAACCAAAATCACTTGTAAATCTATACTTTAACTAACTTAGACTCTAACGCTTGTTTTGCGCTCACCGATTCGCTTAAGTCACTCGGGTACCCTCGGCTCCACCATTTTTAATAATTTAACCTTTACGAGTTTTAAAGCGATTCCTTCGCGAATGTCTTACCAACTGCCTAACACACTTACCATAAATGTTTCATACATTAATTAACCCTTTTTGGTCTTTAACCTACATTTCAAAGTAAGGCGAGGGAAAAAGTTTCGTTCGCGAAACGCCGTTACTTGAAACGGTCGTTTCTCCTAAACCGTGCATCGGAATCGAACGAACTACATATCAAAACGAAGCTCGTAACATGAGCTATCTAAACATGGTAGTGGTCATAATCTAGCAGGGGGTTCTCGGGTCCTAATGCTATGCACAAAAACAGTCCAAAGAAAATCGGACGTTACGACGGCTATGTTTACGCGATTTCCAAATTTTAAACCATACAAAACCAACCACAAACCAACCTCAAATCCAACACACAACAAACATCCATCCTTATCACATCATAACAACCCCAACCAATTCAATTTAATCATTCATACTTATGCTTAAACTTAACTTTAATCATACTTAAGTTCCTTTAAATCAAAACCACAACAATTACCATTCCATTTCACTACCATTCCAAATCCCAAACTCTAAATCATAACAACAAACTACAATATCAACCCACTAATCAAAATCATCTTATAATATATAGGAATCTAGGGTTTGGAGATGGTATACCTTCCTTGAAGTGGTGGGTGGAGCTAGGAAGCCTTAAGAAGCTTTGAGAAGTCTTAAGAATGCTTGGATCTTCAAGAAAAACAAGAAAAAGTTCAAGTTAAAAACTTGAAAACACTATTCATTGTCTTCTTCTTTGATTAAATGAAGAAGATAGAGAAAGAATTAATGGCTTAAACTCATGATATAGTCCTAACTAAGCATGAAGATGATTAGGGAATTATCTTACCAATTTAGGAAGCTTGGATCTTGGATTTTGAATTTCTCTTGCCTTTTGAATAGTGAAAAGCCGTGAGCAATGAAGAACAAAGCCTTGGTTGCTTTTGATTTTTGATGAAAATGATTTTACTTGGCTTGGTTGATTGGTTTTTGTGCTTGCTTTAGTCAATTACCTTCTTGCCCTTGGATTTGTATGGTTACAAAGCCACCACACCTCCTTCCTTCCCATGTCATGCTTATGTCATCCTCATGATGTCATCCTCACTTCCTTGTCCTCTTTCTATTGGTTGGATGACATCATTCCCACTAATCCCTTTGATTAACTTCCTAATCGTTTGCCTAATGACCACTGATCTGTTATACGGTTCGCTTAACTTTCGTTCTCGTTTATCGTTTGAAGGATCATACCCGGGATCTTATTACTTAGGTTCCCTTAACCTTTCTCAATACATTATATTCCTTTTTATGATCCTCTATTATAATCCTTTAATTTAAATCCTTTTTATCCTGTTACCTTATACTCAATTCTCTGCGTATCTTGTGGATTTCCGGGAAAAACCAAAGTGTTCGGAATTGGATTCTGACGATCTTTACATACACTTATATACTTCATAGAGTACTAATAATATCCCAGAATATCCATAACAGAACCCCTACATAGTGTGGCATGAAAAGTTTCTTCATTCAGCTAAAACACTATTCACAAGGGTTACAAAAAGTTGAAAATTTTGGGGTTATTACAAAAATAATTGAAGTAGAAGTATTAAAACTTATACTTGAAACGAGTATTAAATAACCAAAGATATACTTATATGAAAGTACTATCTTTATTTGAATAATCGAAAATAAGTTTGTTTATTTACACCTTATTCTTTAATAAAATAAAGAATATATCTCAGCAAATAATCGGAGTCATAGATCCTCAAATGAATATTCAAAAATATTCAATAAATAATATAAACTGAGTCATAAGCCCTCGAATGAATATTCAAATAATATTCAGATAATAAAATAAAAGGAGTCATAAGTCCTCGAATGAATATTCAAAATAATATTCATTAATAAATAAAGTTATCGAATAAACCTTATTCGATTAATAGTTTTGAAAACTATAACCATATATATATAAATATATATATATACAAAATCTACTCGGGATCCTCGACTCCCGGTTTTAGAAAATATTTTCACCTTTGGGTCCCTATACTAAGGGTATATGCAAATTATTGCTATTCTCTAGCATAGGTATTATGCAACTATAAGCATTTGAACCAACAGATATATAACTCAAGAATATGAGACAGGCATGCATATATACCATATCACATGCTACCATATAACGCAAGAATTTGCTAATAACCAATATGCATTTATCGCAAGATCATGCATATACACATATACATCACAACAACAGTTATACGGGTAGAAAACTTGCCTGAGCGACTTGGGGTGATAAAAGGCTCGGGACGAGTCTGGTAACCTATAAACAACAAGTAAGTTGGAATTAAACCAAAATCACTTGTAAATCTATACTTTAACTAACTTAGACTCTAACGCTTCTTTTGCGCTCACTGATTCGCTTAAGTCACTCGGGTACCCTCGGCTCCACCATTTTTAATAATTTAACCTTTACGAGTTTTAAAGCGATTCCTTCGCGAGTGTCTTACCAACTGCCTAACACACTTACCATAAATGTTTCATACATTAATTAACCCTTATTGGTCTTTAACCTATGTTTCAAAGTAAGGCGAGGGGAAAAGTTTCGTTCGCGAAACGCCGTTACTTGAAACGGTCGTTTCTCCTAAACCGTGCATCAGAATCGAACGAACTACATATCAAAACGAAGCTCGTAACATGAGCTATCTAGACATGGCAATGGTCATAATCTAGCAGGGGGTTCTCGGGTCCTAATGTTATGCACAAAAACAGTCTAAAGAAAATCGGATGTTACGACGGCTATGTTTATGCGATTTCCAATATTTTAAACCATCCAAAACCATCCCAAATCAACCTCAAATCCAACATACAACCAACATCCATCCTTATCACGTCATAACAACCCCAACCAATTCAATTTAATCATTCATACTTATGCCTAAGCTTAACTTTAATCATACTTAAGTCCTTTTAATCAAAACCACAACATTCACCATTCCATTTCACTACCATTTCAAATCCCAAACTCTAAATCACAACAACAAGCTACAATAGCACCCTACTAATCAAAATCATCTTATAATATATAGGAATCTAGGGTTTGGAGATGGTATACCTTCCTTGAAGTGGTGGGAGGAGCTAGGAAGCCTTAAGAAGCTTTGAGAAGTCTTAGGAATGCTTGGATCTTCAAGGAAAACAAGAAAAACTTCAAGTTAAAAACTTGAAAACACTATTCATAGTCTTCTTCTTTGATTAAATGAAGAAGATTGAGAAGGAATTGATGGCTTAAACTCATGATATAGCCCTAACTAAGCATGAAGATGATTAGGGAATTTACTCACCAATTTAGGAAGCTTGGATCTTTGAATTTTTGAAATATCTTGCCTAATGAATAGTAAAAAGCCGAGAGCTTCTTCAAGAACAAGCCTTGGTTTCTTTTTTTAATTTTGATCAAGAATGAATTTGCTTGGCTTGGTTGATTTGTTTTTATGTTTGATTTAGTCAATTACCTTCTTGCCCTTGAATTTGTGTGGTTACAAAGCCACCACACCTCCTTCCTTCCCATGTCATGCTTGTGTCATGCTCATGATGTCATCCTCCCCTCCTTGTCCTCTTTCTATTGGTTGGATGACAACATCCCCACTAATCCCTTTGATTAACTTCCTAATCGTTTGCCTAATGACCGCTGATCTGTTATACGGTTCGCTTAACTTTCGTTCTCGTTTATCGTTTGAAGGATCATACCCGGGATCTTATTACTTAGGTTCCCTTAACCTTTCTCAATACATTATATTCCTTTTTATGATCCTCTATTATAATCCTTTAATTTAAATCCTTTTTATCCTGTTACCTTATACTCAATTCTCTCCGTATCTAGTGGATTTCCGGGAAAAACCAAAGTGTTCGGAATTGGATTCTGACGATCTTTACATACACTTATATACTTCATAGAGTACTAATAATATCCCAGAATATCCATAACAGAACCCCTACATAGTGTGGCGTGAAAAGTTTTCTCATTCAGCTAAAACACTATTCACGAGGGTTACAAAAAAGTTGAAAATTTTGGGGTTATTACAAGCCCAGTCATTTTCTTGTGTGATGAAATCCCTTTCTTTTTGTTTGAGCAACTCAAAGTATTTCTGTTTATAATCAACAGACTCAAACTTCTTTTTACCAGAATTAGACTTTCTGCATTCACTAGCAAAATGACCTGCCAAGCCAGACTTGAAACATTTGAATTTAGACTTATCAACCATGTTTCTGTTTGACTTGGCTGCTCCAAAATTCTTCTTGAATTTGAGCTTGGTAAATCTCCAGGATAGAAAAGCAAGATGCTCATCTATGTCAACCATGTCATCTTGACTAAGATTGTCTTCATATTGAGCTACTAAGCCTTTTCCCTTGCCTTTAAAAACTCTAGGGTTTAGTACAGATTCAACAACTTCAACCTTTGTCTCCTTCTCCTTTTCTTGCTCAGCCACTAATGCAATGGATCCTCCCTTCTTTCTTCCTTTTTCCAACTTCTCATCTTGCTCTATTTCAAGCTCGTAGGTCTTTAGAATTCCATACAGTCTATCCAAGGTGAACTCCTTGTAATCTTGAGAATTTCTCAATGAGACTGTCATAGGCTTCCATTCCTTTGGCAGAAATATAAGGAATTTAAGGTTTGAGTCTTTTGTTTGATAGACCCTTCCATGCAATTTTAGAGCATTCAGTAGTTTTTGAAATCTACTAAAAATATCAGTGAGTGACTCACTTTCTTCAATATAGAAATTCTCATATTGCTGAATCAAGAGTTGCATTTTGTTCTCCCTTACCTGCTCAGTTCCATTACATATAACTTGAATTGTGTCCCAGACATCCTTAGCAGTTTTGCAGCTTATGATGTTGTTAAACATGTCACTATCAACACCATTAAACAAAATGTTCATGGCCTTTTTATCCTTATGAACTTGTTCAAAATCAGGATCAGACCATTCTGCTCTAGGCTTTGGGACATATGCTTCATTTCCTTAGCAGCACTCATAGGGACATGTGGGCCTTTCACAATGCAGTCCACATATTCTTCATCTTGAGATAGGAGATGCAGGTGCTTCTTGAGATTGGAGATGTAGGTGCATGTTCACCTTCCAATGATGATAGTTGTCTTTGTCCAGAAATGGAATCTTTACTTTGTTATTCCCAGTGGACTAACAATGAGATTTACAGAAGGGGGGTTGAATGTAAATCTCAAAACTTTTTCAAGTTTTGAGCAGTTTCTAAGGCTAAGTATTTGAGTGATCAAATGTGTGTGAATTGCTTGAAGCTGATGCAGACAGATATATATTCAAACACAAATGAAATGAGCACAAAGAACTTAAAAACTTTTCTGGTGGATTTGTTGTTCCACCAGAGATGTGTTATTTCAGAAAATCTGTGATTCAAAGAATTAAATCACAGCTGCTTCCTAGTACAAACTAGATGATTTTCTCTTTTAATATTTCTAAACAGCTCAGGAAAATTCATATCTAATTACTAGCTGCTACTTGGTTTATATATCACCAAGTTTACAAGTGAAGACAAACTGTAAAATACAATTGAAAAGATTCTTCACATGTTTCTTCTTCATTTCTCTATCCAATGCAATCTAGGATAATCTGTAAATCCTTGTTTGCATCAGAATGGAAACGCTGCATTTTCTTGATTCCTCCTAGAGGCTTCCACATTCCAGTGTGTCTCTGTCAACCCATGTGCCTCTGTTAGCTTGTGAATTGTCACTATCAACTGCTAATGAACTAAGCATCCGTTGAAGCTTTCATCCGTTGATGCCTTATCCGTTGAGGCTTTATCCGTTGAAGCTTTATCCGTTGATGCATTATCAGTTGAAGTCTTTATCCGTTGAAGCACTTATCCGTTGATGGATATTATCCGTTGAAGCATTAGAGACATCCGTCGAAGCTTTGTTTCTTATCCGTTGAAGGTCTTCAATATCCGTTGACACTTCTTCACTTATACAAAATTACAAGGCATGAAATATTTACACTTAGCCCTCTTATTTGTACATCCATTAGTAGTCAACATGACTGATCATTTCCTAACAACATCTAAGAATTACAGCTTGAAACCAGAGAGTGAAATGTGCTACAATACTAAACTTATTGCTAAGTAAAGCTACTCCTTCAACGGATAGCCAAGATGGTCTTATCCGTTGAGGCTACAAACACTAGATTTCTACTTAAGTGTTTTGCTTAACTTATCATCAAACTAATACACATATTCCTAACAATCTCCCCCTATTTATGTCTACTAGAACTGTAGGCATAAATTTGGGTTTAGCTTGATGATAACAAAACACTTAACAAATATATAAACTGTAATAAAGCAGAAATTCAAAAGTGCTACAAAAATGTATATGCTAAGATGAAATTGAAGAATTACATTGTTTCCAAGGGTGCTCCTTTTACCTGAGCAAATTACTTTCTTTTCCTTTGATCCCTGGTTTTCTTTCCTAGCCTCCTGTCATTCTCCTCAATTTGAAGTTGAAGTTGTCTGTAGAATTCAGCTTCATCTTCTTCATTGATATCTAACTTAGATTGCATATCCTTGAGAGTTTCATTACTGGCAATCTTTAGCTGATCTTCAATTCTGAAAAATCTTCTGACTCCTTTGTTGTCTCTGAACTCCATCAACCAATGAGGTGATTTGTGAATTGTAATTCCTCTTTCTTGAATGAGTAAAGTTCTAGGCAAAGCATTGGGCTCCCTCCAAGTTTTCCTTATGTTGGCAATCTTGTTGAGAATCTCAGTCTTTGCAGTCCTGGTAAAGCCAGAATCCCTTTGTATGGCTGAGTAGACTCTAATCAAGGTAGAGTAGCCTTCATTCAGAATTCTGTGAAGAGGCCATGTTCTTTCCCCAGCTCCTTTGTATTTGAACACTAGTCTTTCTGGTAGCTGTCTGTAGGCAGCTATTCCCCTTACTTCCTCCAGCTCATCCAGATAGAGTTCAATGTCTGAAAATTCTTTTATGTCACAGATGTGAACATAATCATCTTTAGAGGTTTGAGGTTTAGGCTTAGGCTTCTGTGTGAATTTGATTGAGGCTTTAGAGGGTGTTGATTTGATTCTTCTTTTCTGCTTCTTTGATGGTGGAGAAGAGGTTAGGAAGGTGGGCAATTTGATGGTGTCCCAATAAATTGGTTCCTCCTTGGGAATGATTGTTTCACCATGAATGTTCATGAAGGGGTCAGGTACAATTGGTTGAGGAATAGAGGGTAGTGGTTTGGATATTGATTGGGTTTCTTTAGTCTTATCTACCTTCTTTCTCTTTGCATTGACCTTCTTTCTTTTCCCTTTCTGCCATTCTTCCTTACTTCTTTCCTCCATCTCAGTACCAACCATGTCCCCCATAGCTTCATCTTCACCTTTGTCTTCAATTTCTTTCTGTTCTTCAGCCTGACTTGACTTTTGCTGTTTTTCAAGCTTTGTTTGTGCTTTTTTGTCAGCCTTTAGCTGTTTGGCTTCTTCCTTCAACCTTTTGGTTTCTTCCCTCTTGGCTATTGAGAATTTGGGATGTCCTTGCATCACACATATGCTCTTTCCCTCTCTGAAGATAATAGCCATGTTTCTCCTTACAGCCTCATTCATGGTCTCTTTGAGATATGCAATACTTCTACCTAAAAGCTTGTCCTCATCAGCTTTTGGAAGAGGAAAATCCACCTCTTTTAGAGGATTCTTTGTAGAGTCCTTATTGGATCTGTTGTTGGGCTTGAGAATCATAGGTTGCAGATCTTTGGAAGAAGTTTCTCCATCCTTATGCCTCCCTACTGGCTTGAGTTCCACAATAATTGATTCCACTTTTGTGCTATGCTTCACAGATTGTGATTGAGAAGTTGTAGAACCAAATATTAGTTGCATCTTTTCATCAATCTTCTTCCTTTGCTCTTTGACTTGCAATTCAGCTGCTGCTATCTGGATTAGATCAATTCCATCTAGCTTTCCTTTGACTTGAATAGTTGGAGAAGTTGTGATGACAGGAACTAGCACTTGAGAAATTTGAACTGTTGTAGATGGCTCTCCTTCCCCTTCCCCTTTATTCTCCCCCTTTTTGTTATCATCAAGGGTAGGGGTCAAGCCTTGTGCTTGTGCCAGCTGCATGAGTAGATTTGTTTGAGTTTGTTGATTCTGAAGGATGGTGACCATAGAGTCTTCAATGATTTGAACCCTATCTTCCAATCTGGCCAGCCTCTTGTCAGCATCAGATGCTTTCCTCAGTCTCCCCAACAAATCTTGCATAGTACCATAAGGTATAAGTGAATCCAATTTCTCAGCATTGTAGGATTTTAGATCAGCAATGTCCAGCTTGAGCTCATCCACACTTAGATTTTGCTGGTAATGCTGTAACTGCAAGAGATGCAGAGAGTCCCGATGAGCTTGAAGAATTGCCTTGGTACCAGCATCCTAAGTCTCCTGAAGGGCCTGCTGAATTGTCATGACTTGTCTGACCAAAGTGACACCAAACTCTCCTGGTGTTTATGGTTTTGCCCATGCCCATGCAGGAAGATCAGGAACAGAACTTGGGCCTGCTACTCCCCCTAAGTTCATGCTCTCATTCAAAGAATTAGAGTCATCATCATTAGAATTTACCCCAAATTCTTCAGATGGCTCACCAGCTTGAGAAGGCAGCCTGTTGACAACAGCTTTGTCTCTGAGAAGAGATTCTGAAGTGTGTACAATGTGTAGTGTCTGTTCTGCCTCCACATTGCCCTGTGCAGCCAATAATTGATAGGCTGAAACAGGATGAGTAAAAGTGTCAGCATCCAAGGAAATGTTATCAATGACAGCTTTGTAATGTTGCTGAAATTGTCTTTCCTTATCTGCATCATCCACTTTCATTAACTCACTAGCAATGGCTGGATCCACCCTTATAGCTTCTGTACCTGCCTTTCTCTCAATTTCTCTCTGTTCTTGCATTAGGGGCTCCCCCTGGCTCACACACACCCTCACACCCTCACCTTCACCTTCTAAGTTGGCACTCCTCTCACTCACTTTTGCCATGCTGGAAGAAATAGCATGCATTTGGTGACTCTCAACCTCTCCTTTTGCCTGGGAGCAACCCAGCCTCTCACTCAAAAGATCACTCCCTTCCCTCAAACCTAAAAGTGATTGTACAGTTGCCATGTCCTCTACAGTTGGAATTGTTTCTGTTAAGTGTGTAGAGACCATCAACGGATAGGGAGTATCCATTGAACTAGAAACTGATGGTATCAACGGATAACTGCTGTTAAGCTTATCCGTTGAAGAACAACCACTTGTCAACGGATGAGAGATATCCGTTGAGGAAGGAAAAGATGTAGATATAGAAAGTGACATAATTGTTGAATCTGTGTGGATTGATTTTAAGTGAGGTAACATATAATCTTCAACTACATCTGAAAGAATTGGCTGATGATCCAACAAATCATCTAAAAGATGATGATCATCAGGTTTTGAGTGGGGCTCTTCCCTGAGTTTTAATGAGGGAGAATCAGGAATTGATGTGAATATCATATCCACATCCAGAGAGGGTGTTGGAGAGTTTGATGAATGGTGTGTTTCTATATTGAGAGAATGGGGCTGTGATTCCACATTTGCTGGAATCACATCAAGCTGAATTTGAGAAGGCACAGATACTGGTGGATGTATCTGTGCTGTGTGTGTCCCTTGTGTGGAAACTAGGGTTTTGGCCTTCTTGTTCCTTGAAAAGGCTTTAAATGGTGAATGTGTGGCTTCAGTGTCCCTCCCTCTTTTGTTCTGTGTCCCTAGTTGGGGACTATTTTCAATAGTTACATCCTTTTGGGAGGATGCAACTAGGGATGTGCTGGACTCCTTTTGAACCACCACAGTCTTTTGAGAGACTGTGGCTTGGCTGGTTTGGGTACCACTCACCTCTCCCACCTTATCCTGGGGGGCTTTTTGATGTTCACCCCTCCCCTCACCACTCACACCCTGTTCACTCCCTTCAGGGTTTATGGTAGTTGTTACAACTGTTGTCTTTTGAGAAACAACAGAGGTAGGTTTCTTTGACTTGACTTTGGAAACTTTAGATTTGGTGGCTTTGGTAGGAGCCTGTTTGGACAAAGACACAGGTTCCATAGCCACACTAGAAGGCAAAGAAACATTGGGGTTGGAAATAGTAGGAGTTATAGAAATATTTACCTCACTTACCTGTGGTGCATTCATGATTGGCAAGTATACCAATGGCACCTGGCTGTTGAGGTTCATTCTCAAAAGGTCTGCAAGGACCCTTTTCTCTTGTGCCTAGCATTTGAGTTTATTATTCTCATTGGATATAACCAAACCTTCAGCAACATGGTTAGCCAATAACATAAAGAATCTAGCATAGTAGATGTTATGTGGTCTATTAGCTTTGCTACCTAATCTGGAACCTAATTCTAGCATAACACAGTTGCTAAAATTAAAGTACCTATCAGAAACTAGCATATAGAGCATATTAACAAGAGATGAAGTGATAGCATCAAAATTGCTAATCTTCCCAGAGAAAACCTTAATAAAGGCATCTCCAAGAAAACTCCATTCTTTCCTAAGGCCTTTCCTTCTAATACTACCTAAACTAGCAGAATCAAAAGCATAGCCTATGGAATCTAGCATAGCAGAGACATCTTTATCAGTGTGTGGTGTCATGGCATTATTCTCAGGCAACTTAAAGCAAGATTGTATATCATCACAATTAATGCAATAGTCCTTACCTTTGAGAGAGAAGGCAATAGTCATATCTGTGGAGTTGAACTCTGCAGTTGTCCAAATCTCCTCAATCACCTCACAGTAGATGGTTGGGGCTTCCAGCATTGCATAGCTTAGTTTGCAGTTTTTGATGAAGTCCATCATCTTGTGATAATCAGAATGGGCTTCATTCTTTTCAACCAAGGCTATGAAATTATTCTTTTCATAAACAAATCCTGTTTGAGACATAATTTTGACTACTGGTGCCATTGTTGTGAGTAGAGGTTGCAGAGAAAAACTTGAGAATTTAGAGAGAAAGAGAATAAGAATTGCAAGAAAGCGTAAAGTGAGAATAAGAGTTCAATTGGGCTTTTATACTTTCTTGAATTAGAACGTAAATAAAATGATTGAATGATAATTTTAAGTAAGTTACAGCCGTTCGAGAATAAATAAAACTATAGAAATTCTGAAAACCACCTTAAATATAATTACCTACAACACTGTATATCTGTATCAACGGTTGAGTAAAAGAATCAACGGCTGAGACTCACTTATAGTAACTGACGTGACACTTCAACGGATAACTCACTAGTGTTTTCTTTTGCTAGTGATTTAAGGAAAACACGCAAATGATATAATTCATTGGTCATATCATTTATGGCTTCATTGCATTCATGTTTAGAAAGCTGAGAGAGATCAGTAGTAATTACCTGGTTGCTTGATGAACTAGTTTCATTTTCATCAGAATTAGCCATCAGGGCTAGGTTGACATATTCCACATCATCATCTTCATTTACCCCATCTGCTGCCCAATCATCTTGAGTGAGAAAAGCTCTTTCCTTTTGTTTGAGCAAATCAAAATACTTCTTTTTGTAATCAACTTGCTCAAATTTCTTTTTCTCAGAATTTGGCTTCCTACACTCACTTGCAAAGTGTCCACTAATGCCACAGTTGTAACATTTGAACTTTGATTTGTCCACCATGTTTTTGTTTGGCTTAGTGAACTTTGTGTTTTTCCTGAACTTCATTTTTGCAAACCTCCTGGACAGAAAGGCCAAATGTTCTTCAATATCATTAGATTCATCCTGACTGGAATTGTCTTCATCCTCAGCAACTTGCTCTTTACCCTTGCTTGATTCTGATTTGCTTGTGCCAATTTTGAGACTTGGCATTGTCTTCTCCTCATTCCTGGCTTCCATCTTCTCACTGTCAGCTACAAGAGCAACTGTTCCTCCTTTTCTCTTTCCCTTTTCCAACAGCTCATCCTGCTCCATTTCAAGTTCATAAGTCTTCAGAATTCCATATAGTCTTTTAAGTGTGAAGTTCTTATAATCTTGAGAATTTCTCAAAGAGACAGTCATGGGCTTCCATTCCTTTGGCAGAGACCTAAGAAATTTTAAGTTGGAATCCTTGACTTGGTACACTCTACCATACAGCTTCAATCCATTCAACAGTTTCTGAAACCTGTTGAAGGTATCATTTAATGATTCACCTTCTTCAAAGTGAAAATATTCATACTGTTGAATAAGAAGCTGCATCTTGTTCTCTCTGACCTGCTCAGTACCTTCACAGATGATTTGTACAGTATCCCAAACTTCCTTTGCAGTTTGGCTATTGATGACATTGTCAAACATATCTTGATCTAAGCCATTAAACAAAATGTTCATGGCTCTCTTATCCTTGCGGATTTCTTCCATGTCTTCAATAGTCCATTCTGCTTTTGGCTTGGGAATGGACTGTCCAACTGCAACTGTTGCAGTAGCAGCTGTGGCTACTTTGTGAGGGATGTGAGGACCATTTTCAATACAGTTGATGTAGCTTTCATCTTGAGAAAGAAGATGTAAATGCATCTTCACTTTCCAGTGATGATAATTATCTTTTTCCAGGACTGGAATCTTTACACCAATATCCTTCCTACTCATGATGGTAGCAGGAGGATTCTTCTGTGCACTCATGATGTTAGCAGAATAGATCTTTAAACTCTTTGTATGTTAAGAGCTTGCTCTGATACCAATTGTTATTCCCAGTGGACTAACAATGAGATTTACAGAAGGGGGGTTGAATGTAAATCTCAAAACTTTTTCAAGTTTTGAGCAGTTTCTAAGGCTAAGTGTTTGAGTGATCAAATGTGTGTGAATTGCTTGAAGCTGATGCAGACATATATATATTCAAACACAAATGAAATGAGCACAAAGAACTTAAAAACTTTTCTGGTGGATTTGTTGTTCCACAAGAGATGTGTTATTTCAGAAAATCTGTGATTCAAAGAATTAAATCACAGCTGCTTCCTAGTACAAACTAGATGATTTTCTCTTTTAATATTTCTAAACAGCTCAGGAAAATTCATATCTAATTACTAGCTGCTACTTGGTTTATATATCACCAAGTTTACAAGTGAAGACAAACTATAAAATACAATTGAAAAGATTCTTCACATGTTTCTTCTTCATTTCTCTATCCAATGCAATCTAGGATAATCTGTAAATCCTTGTTTGCATCAGAATGGAAATGCTGCATTTTCTTGATTCCTCCTAGAGGCTTCCACATTCCAGTGTGTCTCTGTCAACCCATGTGCCTCTGTTAGCTTGTGAATTGTCACTATCAACTGCTAATGAACTAAGCATCCGTTGAAGCTTTCATCCGTTGATGCCTTATCCGTTGAGGCTTTATCCGTTGAAGCTTTATCCGTTGATGCATTATCAGTTGAAGTCTTTATCCATTGAAGCACTTATCCGTTGATGGATATTATCCGTTGAAGCATTAAAGACATCCGTCGAAGCTTTGTTTCTTATCCGTTGAAGGTCTTCAATATCCGTTGACACTTCTTCACTTATACAAAATTACAAGGCATGAAATATTTACACTTAGCCCTCCTATTTGTACATCCATTAGTAGTCAACATGACTGATCATTTCCTAACAACGTCTAAGAATTACAGCTTGAAACCAGAGAGTGAAATGTGCTACAATACTAAACTTATTGCTAAGTAAAGCTACTCCTTCAACGGATAGCCAAGATGGTCTTATCCGTTGAGGCTACAAACACTAGATTTCTACTTAAGTGTTTTGCTTAACTTATCATCAAACTAATACACATATTCCTAACATACTTCAACATCTTTTCTGCTCATCTTGTTAGTTGTTGATCTTCAAACTCTTTGTTCTTCAAGAGCTTTCTCTGATACCAATTGTTATTCCCAAACAATCTAAACAAGAATTACAGAAGAGGGGGTTGAATGGAATTCTGGCTTCTTTTCAGATTTCAAGAACAGTTCTTCTACAAATAAATAACTGTGTTTGATTTTGAAATAGTGCGGAATGGAAGTAAAATAGAAATCAAAACAAAGAATTTATATACAAGTATTTAAAAACTTTCTGGTGGATTGAACTTTCTACCAGAGATATATATTAAGTAGAGAACTCTGTGTTACAAAATGTACACAGCTGCTTACAACTTGAACTGCAAGAACAGAGAAATTCTTTACAAATTTTGCCTTATCTATTTCTCTGGTAATTGCTTACTGACTTGGATACTATTCAACTTGCTACACTTGGTTTATATATCACCAAGTTACATGATAAAAAGACAAGTAAATAAGACAAACTATTTCTAGTCTAATTTCATGCTGCTACACTTCTCTTTCCAGCATATTTGAATATCTTCAGTTTAGCATGGAAATGGAAATGCTTCTTTGTTCTCTAAAACCTGAATTAGGCTGCCACATACCATTTGCATACAATCAACACATGTGACTGTCAAGTCACTATCAACTGCTCTTTTAAATTTGTTCATCCGTTGAAACTCAGATTGATCATCCGTTGAAACTCAGATTGATCATCAGTTGAAACTCAGATTGATCATTCGTCGAGACTTAAGTTAATCATCCATTGAAGCTTTGTGAATCATCCGTTGAGACTGTCATCTTGTTAGTTAACTCCATTTCATTTATACAAGATTACAAGGCATCTAATATTTACAATTAACCAACCTTTCTTGCATATCAATCTAGTGGTCAACATGACTTAAACATTCTACAACATCTAGTTCACTAAGCCATTTAAGAATGCAGAAATGTGCTACTAATCTTATTATTACATAAGCTACTCTTTCAACGGATGTTGAAATGATCATCCGTTGAAAGCTACAAAATCACTTAACTAAAATCTACTTAGTGTTTTATTTAAGTTATCATCAAGTGCACAACATATTCCTAACACATCATGTGTTAGCATATGAGCTACTTTATTCGCAGATTGATGTTAAAAAACAATTAACACTTCTTGAAAGTATTTAATAATCTCTAGGCAATCTGTAATGATCGTGTGAAAATTGGAATTGCCTTCATTGCCTCTACCACCACCCTCGCATCTAACTCAAAAACACATATGTTCGTCCGCCATGCATGAACCCAAGACAGTGCTTCCCTGAAGCTTAACCCTCAGCCTCTCGTGGTGGCCAACCTCCCCTCACCTTAGCACTCTGAGCATGAAGAAATTGCCCCTATCATCTTGAACCACACACCCAACTTCTATACAACCCCTCTGATTGTGGCATGTAGCATCCACCTTAATTTTCACCCATCCTTCTTTGGGTTTACTTCACCTCCTAGTACCCCCAGTATTCATCTATCTCTCTAATGCAGTAATTACCTAACTATGTTACCACTCCTGTGTAAAGTGTTAGATATATTTGAGATGTCATGTCTAATCTGATTTGTGTTTAGTTTTCAGAACTTAACAACAGGACATATCAGGACTTACTGAAATCAGAACTTACTGAAGTCAGAACTTAATATCAGAACTTAAGGTGTTAGAAGATACATATCAGTACTTAAGTGGGGGAAGACTTTCAGATAAGGAATGCGGCTGATTTATAGGAGAAGATCTGGACTAAAGCAAAAGAAGATATGCATGAAGAGTTAGAGGACTAGAAGACTTGTAGAAGATATCTAATTGATATATTTTAGGAGACAAAATTATATTCCATATCAATTAGAATATATCTTGTAACTGTGTACTATATAAACACAACTTAGGGTTTACACTATATGTGTTATCATTATCGAGAATATTGTTCTTTGTAAACTAGCAGCTCTTAGTGATATTTGTTCATCACTGAGAGAGAACAACAATTCATATTGTAACAGAGTTTATTTGAATATACTTGATCTTTGTTACATACTTGTGCTAAAATCGATTTGATTATATAAACACTATATTCAACCCCCTTCTATAGTGTCGTGTGACCTAACAAGTGGTATCAGAGCTTTTCTATTAACACACATACAATAAAGATCCAAACAATCATGTGTGAAGAAACACAAACCCCAACTAAGCCCACCAAAACTCAAGAAACCCAAAACACTCAAACCCACAGTCGATATGAGACTATTAGGGTTCCCATACTGAGACCTTCTGAGTATCCCATATGAAAAGTGAAGATGGCTATATTTTTGGAAGCTACAGATCTAGAATACCTTGATATGATTAATGAAGGACCATATAAGCCTACCAAGCTCTGTTGCAGTTGCTGATCAACCAGCAAAGTCCATACCAAAGGAGAAATGTGATTACACAGCTGAAGACATCTCATCTATTGCCAAGGATGCAAGGGTAAGGCATTTGCTGCATAGTGCCATTGATAATGTCATATCAAACAGGGTAATTAGATGCAAGACTATAAAGGAGATATGGGATGCTTTGGAGACAAGATGCCAAAGAACTGATGCAATCAAAAATAATAGGAGGACTATACTCACTCAAGAGTATGAGCACTTTGACTCAAAAGCTGATGAGTCATTAACTGACTTATATGACAGGTTTGTCAAACTCTTGAATGATCTGTCACTGGTGGACAAGGAATATGATCTTGAAGATTCAAATCTAAAATTTCTTTTAGCTCTTCCTGAAAATTGGGATTTGAAGTGTACTACCATAAGAGACAACTATGACCTTACTGAAACTACTCTTAATGAAATTTATGGTATGCTCAAGAATTATGAACTTGAGATGGATGAAAGGAGCAAGAGGCATGGAAGAAAGTCAAGAACAGTTGCTCTTAAAGCTGAGGAGGAATCTCCTAAAGTGGTTGCCTCAAAAAGGGGCAAAGGAAAGCCTCTCATCATAAAGTCTGATTTAGAGTCATCATATTCTGATGATGATGATTCAGAAACTGAAAGTTTACCAGAAATGGATGTTGATGCATAGATGATGCAACTATGTTCTCTTATGGTGAAGGGTATCACAAAGATAGCCTACAGGAAATTCAGAAAGGGCAAGAAGTTTTCCAGGAAAGATGGAAGTTCTGATAAGAAAGAGTTCAGAAAGTCTGAAGGCAAAAGAGGAAAGTCTGACAGAGGAGACAACTCAAATATCAAATGCTACAATTGTGGTGAAAGAGGCCACATATCTCCCGACTGCAAGAAAGGAAAAAGTGATAAAGGCAAGGCACTTGTCACAAAGAAGAAAAGCTGGACATACACTTCCGATTCTGAAGATGAGGTGAACTATGCCTTGATGGCAAATGCTGATAGCAGTACTGAAACTGTTGAATTGAAGGTACCTCAAATAACTTATGCTTTTCATACTGATGATATTACTGAGTTGAGATTATATCTTAAAACCATGTTCATTAGGTATAGAGATCAGACTTTAACATGTGAAAGATTAACATCTGAAAATCTTGCTTTTAAAAACAGAAATGACTATTTAGAAAAGGAGTTAGTTTTTCTTCATCAAACTAAGAAAGAAAGAGATGAGGCTTTGTATTTTAGAGATGAAGTACTAAAATTGAATGAATCTCTAAAAACTGATTTAGAAAAGTAAAGAGAGATCATCAGAACTTGGACTAACTCTGGCAGAACAACTCAGGATATACTAAGTAGTGGAAACTGGAAAGAGGGCTTAGGGTATGGAAATGATAAAAGTGAGAAAGGAACTGTGAAAATTGAGCCAACTGTTGTTAAACAGACTTCTAAGCCAAAGGTAAATCCTGTTAAGTTTGTAGCAAAAATGGTAAAGTCTGATTCTGAAAAGATGAAAGAGTCTAGGACAGAAGTCAAAGAAAAGTCAACTTCTGACAAATTAAAACAGGATAAACCAGTTGAAGTTAACATAGGCTTAATGACAAAGAAACATCTTAAACATAAGCTGAAAGAGATTAGAAACGTGAACAAGGTAAAGGAAGCTAGGAAAAATAGGAATGGAAAGGAAGGTGTGAATAAAAGCAACAATTATATGCCCGTTCCTAATGCTCCTAGAAAGAAATGTTATAACTGTGGAAACTCTAATCATCTTGCTTCTTTTTGCAGGAAAAATAAAGATATAAACTCTTTACCTCCTAAATCAGGAGTTAAGAGTCAGTCTGTTAGGTTTAAACCACAAAATCCTTGTTTTCATTGTGGTAGTTTATGGCATTCCATTTATACTTGTAAGGAATATCATAGTTTGTACTATGATTATTATCAAATAAAACCTTCTTTAAAGAAAGTTAGCATTATTCCTTCTAGTGTAAGTTCTGATGCAGAGTCTGATATTGCAAATTCTGATAAGAAAACTGTTAACATAAATTCTGATGCTAAATCTGCTGCAAATGCTAACAAACTTAAAAAGGCCAAAGGATCCAAGCAAGTCTGGGTCCTTAAAACTAACCAATAGTGGTCTTTGTGATTGCAGGGAAATAGGAAAAACATCCTAGTTCTGGACAATGGATGTTCAGGACATATGACTGGAAATAAAGCCCTGCTATTAGACTTTGTGGAGAAAGCTGGCCCAGGAGTTTATTATGGAGATAGAAACATGGGAAAAACTCTGGGATATGGCAATATCAATCTTGGGAATGTCATCATTGAAATAGTAGCTCTTGTCTCAGGACTTAAACACAATCTGCTAAGTGTGAGTCAAATTTGTGACAGAGGTTATCATGTGAATTTCTTTGAAGAACATTGTGAAGTTTTAAGTAATTCTATAGGAAAAGTAGTATTGAAAGGTTACAAGCATGGTAACATTTATGAAGCCAGACTTTCAACAAACTCTGATGGTTCTGCAATCTGTCTGTTGAGTAGAGCATCAATTGAAGAAAGCTGGAATTGGCACAATAGACTCTCTCATTTAAATTTCAACAACATAAATGAGCTAGTAAAGAAAGATCTTGTGAGAGGACTGCCAAAATCAGTATTTTCTCCTAATGGCCTTTGTGATTCATGTCAAAAGGCAAAACAAAGAAAATCTTCATTCAAGAGCAAAACTGAATCCTCAATTCTTGAGCCTTATCACCTACTACATGTTGATCTATTTGGTCCAGTCAATGTCATGTCTATTGTAAAGAAGAAATGTGCTATGGTTATAATGGATGAGTTCCCAAAATACACTCGGGTGTATTTCTTACACAAGAAAAATGAAACTGCATCTACTCTAACTGATCATGTCAAACAACTGAATAAATTGGTCAAAGGTTTTGTTAAAATCATAAGAAGTGATAATGGCACTGAGTTCAAGAATTTAATCATGGAAGAGTTCTGCAAAGAGCATGGAATTAAGAAGGAATTTTTGCACCTGGAACTCCACAGCAAAATGGAGTTGTAGAAAGAAAGAACATGACTGACATTGATGCTGCACGAACTATGCTTGATGAAGCAAAGCTGCCAATCTACTTTTGGGCTAAAGCTGTACAAACTGCTTGTTTTATACAGAATGCTACACTCGTAAACAAGCATGGAAAAACACCATATGAGATGGTGAAGAAAAAGAAGCCAAATCTAAAATACTTTCATGTATTTGGATGCAAGTATTTTGTTCTTAAGACTCATCCTGAACAGCTGTCAAAATTTGATCTAAAAGCTGATGAAGGAATTTTTCTTTGATATCCACTTTCCACAAAAGCCTTCAGAGTCTACAATTTAAGAATAATGGTTGTCATGGAATCTATCAATGTATCTTTTGATGATAAAAAGATTACTGGACTTGAAGATTTCAATGATCATGATCAGCTGAGATTTGAAAATGAAGATTTAAATTCTGATTCTATAAATTCTGATGGCGTTAATCCCGATCCTGTAAGTTCTGAAGGGTTAAATTCTGATGTCATTGAAACTGTGGTAACTACAACAAAGGAAACTGCACTTGTTCAGGGGGAGCAAGCTGAAGATCCTACCTCAAACTCAAGACTCTCAAGAAGCATCGGAACCTGTCACCGGCTCTTCAAATTCTGATTCACCAAGTTCAGATGAGCCAAATTCTGATAATTCTGGAAACTCTGATTCTTCAAATCCTGAAGGATCCAACTCAAATTCTGAAGTCTCGGAGAGCATATCTATATGGGGAGCATTAGAAAATGCTGATGGAGACAACATGGATCATGGGGGAGGATCCAGTTCTAGAAATTAACTTCCATCTGCAAGGAAGTGGACCAAATCACATACACCTAACTTAATAATTGGAGATCCTGAAGCAGGTGTCAGAACTAGAACTGCAACATCAAATGAATGTCTCTATCATTCCTTTTTGTCTCAGACTGAACCAAAGAAAGTGGAAGAAGCTCTTCAAGATGCTAATTAGGTGCAAGCAATGCATGAAGAGTTAAATGAATTTGAAAGAAATAAAGTTTGGACCCTAGTGCCAAGACCAAAGAACAGATCAATTGTTGGCACAAAATGGGTGTTCAGAAACAAAACTGACAGTGATGGCATAATTACAAGAAACAAAGCAAGGCTGGTTGCTAAAGGCTACTCTCAACTGGAGGATATTGATTATGATGAAAGATTTGCACCAGTTGCTATATTGGAAGCCATAAGAATCATTTTGGCTTATGTTGCTCACAAGAAGTTTAAAGTCTTTCAAATGGATGTGAAAAGTGCTTTTCTCAATGGAGAATTGGAAGAAGAGGTATATGTTGAACAACCTCCAGGATTTGTAGATCCAAAATTTCCAAATCATGTCTACAGACTTGACAAAGCACTTTATGGCCTTAAAAAGCTCCAAGAGCATGGTATGAGACTTTAACTCAATTCCTTCTAGAAAGTGGATTTCACAGAGGTAAAATTGATAAAACACTGTTCTACCTCAACCATGAAAGTACTTACTTTTGGTACAGATATATATTGATGAAATTATATTTGGTTCTACAAATGCCAAACTCTGTGAAAGGTTTGTAAAGCTAATGCAGTCAAGATATCAAATGAGTATGATGGGAGAACTTAGCTATTTTCTGGGACTTCAAGTCAAGCAAAATGAAGAAGGTACTTTTATCTGTCAATCTAAGTACACCAGAAATTTACTCAAGAAATTAGGAATGCAAGATTGTTCAACTGCATCCATTCCCATGGCCACTGCAACCAAGTTAGATAAAGATACTGGAGCATCAGTAGATATTACTAACTACAGAGATTTTGAAGGATGCAAAATAGACAGAAAAAGCACTAGTAAAAGCTGCCAATTTCTTGGAGGCATATTTGTTTCTTGGTTTAGCAAGAAACAGAAATCAATTTCCACATCAACTGCAGAAGCAGATTATATTGCTGCAGGAAGCTGTTGTGCACAGATTCTTTGGATGAAGAATCAGTTACTGGACTATGGGTTAGAATTTTCTAAAATACCTATTTACTGTGATAATCAAAGTGATATTGCTATGACAGGTAATCCAGTTCAACACTCAATGACAAAGCACATCAGCATTAGGTACCATTTGATAAGGGAACATGTGATGGAAGGTACAATGGAATTGCATTTTGTTCCAACAGATCAATAACTAGCAGATATCTTCACAAAAACACTATGCGAAGCTACTTTTACAAGACTGGTAAATGAACTTGGAATGGTTTCAGGTTCTTTCTCAAAATCTGCTTAGTATTTGTGCATCAGACTTTATGATCAGTGTTCACAGATTGTCTTATCTCATTTAATCTGTGCTTCAATTGTAATATATTAAATACTGATTGTTATCTGATGTGATTCTATATACTCTGATAGTATTTTGAATGTTCTGTGACTATTCAATCCAATGAGGATTACTGTGCTAGATGCTGACCTAGTAGTCTTTAACATACTAGAAATCCCATATTTGAATTAGTTGTTTATGTGGAAATTCATTAACACAAGCAAATTCTGATGTTGAGCTCAATCAAATTTACTTTGTGTATCTTATTACTAAGTCACAAACTAGATTCTTGTTTCTTATCTGTCAAATTCTGATGTCAGTAAATCTTAAAGATGAACCACATGCTTGATAAGCCTCATTTATCTAAAGAAAAGAAAAGAAAAGAAAATTGAAGTCAGGTACTCCTTTGAGATCTAGAGTAAATATGTGGAAGGGAAGACCCAAGTGCATTGTTGGTATTAAGTTATATGCATTAGAAAAGCAAATAAATTTTTCTTGGTGACTTTTCACATTCTCAGATTACTGGAAAAATACCCTGATAATAGCATAAATTCTGATAGCAGTTGTGACTCACTTACACTGAGAAGCCACTGTAAAAAAAATGTTAAAAGATGCATAAAATGAGCATAAACAGTTGAGGTGGACTCTTGCATAAATTTATTCTATAGTAGACTTCATTATTAAAGACAGATTTTAAGCACTTTTCTTAGTTATGCCTTATTTCTAAGATGTACTGAAGTCTATCAGACTTTAATCTTTATATGATATTTTGCTAATGCACACACTCTCACTCCATATGAATGATGAAAATTACTGTGGTGATTAAGTTGTTTTTGACAAACAGTTAAGTGTCATTTGCATAAATTCTGAGGACAAGTTCTGATGAAAGTTCTGATGATTAAACTCTGAAGAAATAAGTCAATATTTGTATGAAGAATCACGGAAACAAACATTCACTTTTTGAGTACATAAGCCATGTTCTGATGACCGTTAAATTCTGATAATAGTCAAGTTCCGATGCAAATCTTGATGGAAACTTTGATGCTTACGTGGTATTATTTATTTACTTGACTTATTTGTGGTAAATAATGTAACGGTCATATTTTATCAGAATATATTTAAGTGAGATAAAAACAGTCATAATCATTTGGTTAGTGGGAAACGTGTTTGCCTTGAAAAACTGCATGTGCACAATAATTACTGCTTATTTCTCGTGCCCACCAACTACTGCTTTAACTATTTACTGGCTAACAGGTGTAAAGTGTCTGTTTTACTTCCAAAGAGAGCTGTTGAGTGGAGAGAGAGTATATATATGGGAGTTAAAAGATTTTACAATCTTTTACCTACTTTCTAATTCTTTTCTTATCTCTATTATTCTCTCTCTCTTATTAATATTCTGTGAAGCTCTATTTCTCACAGGCATTTTATCAAACACATTCTCTACACACAATTTTCTCACTTATTTCTCTATAGAAATGGCACCAAAAGATCTGATTTTTGATGGAGCTAAGTTTGTTCCTAATAACTACATGGCTATTCTTTCTAAGGATGAAGCTCCATCAGAACTTCACTTCATCCAAGATTTTTTTATCTCGAAGTGAAATTGGGTATGCATTAACCCAACCAGAAGCACTCTCAGGAACTCAAGTACTGGAGTTTTGGAGGAGTGGTCTATATGATGATGGTGGTTCAAAAAGATCCCCTAGTATTATTTTCACAACAGGGGAGGACGAATATGTGGTGACTGTGTCTACAGTTTGCCAAACTCTACATCTTCCAGAAGACTGCACTTTTAATTCAATAGTTGAGGAACCAGCTCTTCAACAGATGATGGCCAATCTTGGCTATGAGAAAAGTTTGACAAAGCTTGGACAATTGAAGAGGCCCCACATTAGGAGGGAGTGGAGTTTCTTTTTCAACTGTATAACAAAGGCCTTTGCCAACCAGTGCTCCACTTTTGATGCTATAGAAACACAGTTTATTTTTCTAGATTCAGTCAGGTTATATACAGTTTCTGTTGCTCTGATGCACCCCAACTAGCTAGTGAGTTGATTGAACCTTTTAAACTTGCTAAAAGGGCCTTCACTGACTTATTATCTACTGATAATAAGAAGACTGTACTAAGACCCTCCAAATTCCTATATATGTCAAACAAGTCTTAGTAAACTCTAATCCTCATAAATACAGTGCTATATATCATGATGTACAACCAACTCAACCTCCATCAGCACCTACCACTACTACACAAACAGCTCAAACTTCTCAACCTCAATCACAACCAACCATCAGAACATACTTCCAACCAACTCAATCCTCACAAAAACCATCAATACCTACCATCAGAATATTATCCTCTAGGCCTAAAAGAGCAAAGTTTGTTCCTAAGTCTCCACCAAGGAGAAGAAGGATGATTCTTAGGGATGAATCTGATGAAGAATAGGAGCAAGTCCAGGTTCATGCATCAGAATCTGTGACAGTTGAAGCTGAAAATGTGATTTTTCAGAAGACAGTAGAAGCTGCAGGGTCAACCAATCAAAAAAAATACTGAAGCTGAGGGTTCTGATATTTTGAAGAGGAAAAGAACTGTAAGTTCTAATGCTGCTCAAGAAACTCCTTCACTATCAAGGAGATTAAAGAAAATTAGGGCATGAAGGTATATGGCTAAGCCTCCATCCGAGGATACTGAAGAAGCTGAGGAAGGGGATCAGGAATCTCTGATCTTAAAGCCAATAGTAATTGAATCTTTGCCACCCCCAACTCAGGCTAAAGACACTGTTCAGGATACAGTGATCACACCTCATGTCTATCCTCTTCATGACAATGTTACAGTTGAAGATTCATAATTAAGTCCTGAAATTGACATCCATAGGCTGCACATTCCAACTGTTCTTTATCTAGAAGCTCCATCAGCAACTCAGCCATCTACAGTTAATTCTCCAATCTTACAGGCTGAGATACCATCTACACCAATTCTGGATCAGGAACCCGGAGATCATAATTTAGATGAAGTTGTTCCAGAATATCATATAGCCTCACACACTCTTGTGTTATTAGAGGATAATGAGTCTTCTTCAAGTTCTGGAGATAGTGTTTCAGTAGATACTCCAGCTCCCATTCTTGGAAAGGAGGCACTTATTGAAAAGTTTGTTGAGCAAGCTGCTCCTGTTCTTTGGGAAGAAACTTACAGAGGTGTTGAGTGGACCAAGAAGTGGAATGAATCTGATTTCATTCCAAGCTCTAAAGTTCTGTCAGAACATATTACCAAAGCTGAAGAGCTGATGACAAATTCTGGTTTCAAGCACCAACTCAAGGTCACTGCTCTAAGTATCAAGTCTCCTCAAGGTCAACACTCTACAACTCATGAAAAGGTTGACAAACTTCTTGAAAAAGCTCAAAAGCTAGATATAGAGATCAAGATAGATAAAAAGAGGTTTATCAGACCTATTTCTGAGAAAGTTGAAGCCATTGAGAAGGTTCAAGAAAAACAACAGGCCCAAATTACTGAGGTCCTGCAGAATCAAGCTTCTCAAAAAGCTCAATTGGATGAGATTCAATCTTCAGTAGAACTTCTTTTCTCTCTCCTATTTCCAGATGATGCCAAAAAGGGGGAGAAGGTAGTTAAGTCCAAATGCTCACCTACTCAAATACTGAAGAAGAAGGATGACAAAGGTGATGACCAGGGAAACTCTGATAACAGTAGAGGTCAAGGAAAAGTTCAAGGAAAATCTTCACAGAAAGTAATTTCTGATGTTAGCAAATCTTCTACACAGAACAAGTCAAGTTCTGATGTTGTGAATGCTAAAAGTTTGATATCAAGTTCTGATAAGCAAAGTCTGATGACAAAGCCTGATGTTCTGATTCAAGGTGGAAGTCAAGACTCTCAGAAGTTTCTGCAAACTCTGAAGCTCAAGGGAAAGCAGACTACTATCTACTACAAGGATCCTAAAATCCAAACACTTGATAAAGAGATTGCTAGAAGATTGTTTCTCAAACATAATCCTGGAATGAATTTAGAAACTCTCAAGGAGGAAGAAGCTAGATTTAAAGCTGAGAAGACAAATCTAAAGTCTAAAGCTTTTGTTGCGAAGAAACCTCCAAGGCCTAAGGTAAAAGGCAGTGTGATCAAGGAAAAGTCAAATTCTGAGGTTTCAAAGCCCATGACAAGATTACAGATTGATCCCAAAGACAAAGGGAACCAACAAAGCCACAGAAGATGAAGATTCCTCAAATCTTGATGAAACCTGTGTGCAAAATGGTTCAAGTTTATGATGATACTGCTGTTGAAGATGAATCTGTTCAAATTCTGAAAAGAAGGAAGATAACTGAAGAATCCAAGACAACCTCTGACAAAGCTCAAGTTATTCAGAATGAAAAATAACAAGCAAGAGAAGAAACATCAAATTCTGATCAAGTCATCAAGAAATCAACCTCTGACAGTGCTCAAGTTAATTTAGACAAGATGAAAGTTGCTGATAAGAAGAAACTCCTATGGAAGAATGTCAAACCATCATATCCAAAGAAAAGCGAATTGTTATCTGATTTCATGACTGTTGGATTGAAAGCCAGAGAAGCAAGAGACAGAGCTGGACTAGGTTCTGATGAAGCTAAGATCAAGACATGAGTTGAAGTGCTTACAAGAGATCCATTTTTATTAACTGACAAACCTCTTGAAGATGTTACACAGAAACACCTTGATAAGGTTATATCTATTCAAGTGGTACTGGATGCTCAGGTTAAGCATAATGTCAAAGAAAATTTGATTCTATTTCTTGAAGATGGAAGAACATATCAAATGTCAAAATCAGATGTGCTGAACAAATCTCTGAAAGAACTTCAATTCTTTCATTATCTTTTAGAGATAAAGTCTGAGATTACCAGGAGATGGTCAAATTTCATTATGAAGACCATAAGAGATAAAGCAAGAATTTCTGGTTCAAGGGTTACAGAATTCATTCCAAACATAGTTAAAGATGATGGAAGTGAAATTCCAATGAAGAAGGATTCTGCTAAACTTGAAGTTATTCTGAAAGAGAAATGTCTGTACTACAATGAAGACTCTTCTAATCCAAGGGTAATTAGACTTGTTGATGGTTTGGAAAGAAACCATATCTCAGCACTTAGGACTACAATCTACCAGATTGGAAGTCAGAATGAACAATTGAAGCAAGTCAAAGCTACACTATCTCAAGTCCTGAGGAATAAAGAAGAAAAGCTGATATCAAACTTTGTCAAGAATCATTTTGGATTCAGATTAACTCTGTGAGATTGGTAAAAGCATCATCAAATCTATTAACTTGTATATTTTTCATAATTTACAAGTTGGGGGAGATTGTTAGATATATTTGAGATGTCATGTCTAATCTGATTTGTGTTTAGTTTTCATAACTTAACAACAGGACATATCAGGACTTACTAAAATCGGAACTTACTGAAGTCAGAACTTAATATCAAAACTTAAGATGTCAGAAGATACATATCAGTACTTAAGTGCGGGAAGACTTTCAGATAAGGAATGCGGCTGATTTACAGGAGAAGATCTGGACTAAAGCAAAAGAAGATATGCATGAAGAGTTAGAGGACTACAAGACTTGTAGAAGATATCTAATTGATATATTTTAGGAGACAGAATTATATTCCATATCAATTAAAATATATCTTGTAACTGTGTACTATATAAACACAGCTTAGGGTTTACACTATATGTGTTATCATTATTGAGAATATTATTCTTTGTAACCTAGCAGCTCTTAGTGATATTCGTTCATCACTGAGAGAGAACAACAGTTCATATTGTAACAGAGTTTATTTGAATATACTTGATCTTTGTTACATACTTGTGTTGAAATCGATTTGATTGTATAAACACTATATTCAACCCCCTTCTATAGTGTTGTGTGACCTAACATAAAGCATAATGTAATGTAACATATAATCGAGGAATTATAACTCAACATGAAACAAAAATAGATAAACAATATTAAACTGTGAAGCACATGAACCCTAAAGATAAAGACATGATACATACAAAGAATCAAAAGATGCAAATGACTCTCTAAGTCCACACTCAGGTCATGGAAAGAAGTTCATTAATATGTTCAAGCCTCCATGAAGAATAAGACATCAAAGGACTTCCAGTATCAGTTACATGACTTGATTTAAAGTATTGAAGATCAGGGGTTCAGTGATTGAAGCTAGAAAGAACCTTTTAAGATGTATCAGCTTTACAGTGCAAAAGGATTGAATTATATCAACTAATGTTAGTTGTTTGTGACCAGATCAGTGCACTAAACATCAATAATATAGAAGAGATTTAATTCAGCAATACAGGAAAAATAGAACTGATACAACTATTGGAGACAAAGAATTTTCTCTAAGGCAAATACTAGTCGCAGGTTAATAGTTAAGTCGCAGGTTGTCATACCAGTCGCAGGTTGATTTAATTAGTCGCAGGTTGGCATGATTAGTCGCAGATTGATATGATAAGTTGCAGGTTGCCTTATTGATCGCAGGTTGTAGTTAGTCACAGGTTGAGAACTTAGCCATTTTAAGTTCTCAGTCACAGGTTAATTACTCAGTCGCAGGTTATCAATTTCTTAGTCACCAGTTGGTGCTTGAAGGTTTTAGAATTGTATTGCAGCAAATTCAAATTGAATAAGTGGTCCAAATTAATCCACCTGTCCAAATGAATTTTGAAAACTACAAAGCAGCAAATTGAATCCGTTTTTTTTGTTATCTTCTTCAGTTCAACAGAAAGTGTTTACGGGAGCTACATTAAAGAACCTCATTTATTAAGCTTGTAAACATAGTATTGTGCTGCTGAATTTATTGTAGCTAATCAATTCATTGAATAGATTATAGCAATCTCAAGGATTATATTAATAAAATAATATATCCCTCGAATTGTTTGTGTCTATTTTGATTCCGTACTTATAACGAAGACCTTGTAAATGAATCGAAAAGATTGTAGGTATCGTATTCAACCCCCCTTCTACGATACTTTGGGACTAACAATTGTTATTAGAGATTGTTGACATACAAATCAAGACCCGGAGAAAGAAACAAGTTCTTGAAAAATTTCTTGAATTTTTTAATTTTCAAAAATTCTCATTTTTTGAAATTTTTGGACTTTAAATAATTTTAATTTCGTCAAGATGATGAACAACCAAAATATTGGAAGTATCAAGGTTCCCCCATTTGACAGAGATAATTACAACCTATGGAGGAAAAAGATGATGCTGTTTATGAAAGCTTCGAATCCACTTTACATTAGGATATTATTGAATGGCCCTTATGTCCCGAAGGAAGTAGTTGCTGAATCCACAACTGCGACTGGTGCAAGAATTCCTTCCTCATCTACTCCCAGGGATCCATCTAAATATACGAAGACTAACAAGGAGTTGATAAATCTGGACACAAGCCTTCAACTCATAATTGTGGAATCGACCGATAATGATATGAGTCATCAACTTCTAGGATGTAATAGTGCAAAGGATATGTGGGATACCATTGAGATTTTAATGGAAGGTACAGAAGAAGTCAAAGAAAATAGGATGGATATTTTGATGACTCAGTATGAGGCATTCAAACTTCAACCCGGAGAAACAGTGTCTTCACTCTTTGAGAGATATACAAGAGTGTTAAGTGAACTAAAGCTGCAAGGGAAAGTTTATCATATACGAGAGTCTAACAGAAAGTTTATGATGACACTCCCAGTTCACCTGGAACAAAAGAACACATCAATCAGGGAAAGAGTTGATTTTATTACTATATCCCTGGATGTAATCTATGGAAAGCTAAGAAACCATGAACTGGAGCAAGAGCAGAGAGGTATTAACTATAGACCTGGTTCTATTGACAGTAAGAGTATGAAACTTGCAAAAACCACTACACTTGTAGTTCGTGAACCTGAAACCCAAGAAGACAAGGTTGCAGTCTCCTCAACAATCAAGGAAATTATCGTGACTGAAATTACTCATGGTGAGCCATAGGATAAAAGTGAGTTTTATACTTAGGAAGAACTTGAACAGTTGGAGGACAAATCTATGGCATACATGGCTGCAAAATTTAGTCATGTTAGATTCAGAAGGAAACCCAACTATAAACCAAGGGCAAGGAGATTTCAGAAAGGAAGCTACTCATCAGGGTCAAGCTCCAGAGGAGACTACAAGTCAAGTTGGGTAGACAAGAGAAAAACAAGATGTTATAACTGTAATGAGTTGGGGAACTTTGCATCTGAGTGCAGAAATCCCAAAGCAGCAATAGGAAATGATTCTTATGAAAAGAAGGAAACTTTTGAATATCTGAAGAGGAAGAATGAGAAGCCGAAACAGAAGCTGAATGCTTATGTGGTTAAGGAAAAGGGAAGATCATCTATTGTTGAAGGAAAAAGATGGGATGATACTGATTCGGATGAAGAGGAAGAGTATGTGAATCTAGCTCTTATGGAAAACTCTACATAGGAATCACCAAAATCATCTTAGGTTCCCGAACTTACCACTATTGATATGTCTGTGTCTGAATACAAATCTACTGTGCATGAACTTACTTTAGAATTGTATAATGTTCCTAAAAGCATGCTTGCATTTAAACTTGAAAATGATAAATTAGTTCATAAAATTGAGAGTTTAACCTCTATAAATAAAGAACTAGAATTGCTTGTAGTTGTCGTAGAAGACCTTAAACTGAGAGTTTAACCTCTACAATGGAAGCATGCTTCCATTGTTCACTAAGTCTGTTTCAGAACCTTTGGATGAAGTAAGTTTGCCAATCAATGAGGAATTGATTGCTGAAGATAGAGAGAAGGAGAAGGTAGAGGAATCCCCTAAGACTCCTAAGGCTCCAGCTAGTAAAGCTCAATCCATAGCTGACCTAGGTGATAAGGTGGATAGGAAAGAACCTAACACACTTAAGAAACCATACCCAATAGTTAACTCTAAGACTGGTGAGAGTGCTAAGGTTAAGGCTAAGAAACACAGGAATGGCAAGGTAGGTGTAAACAAGAAATCTGATTTTGTATCTTCCTCATCTACATCTAGAAAGTTATGTAATAATTGCAATTCTGCTACACACCTTACACATGCATGCACAAAAGCTAAAATAGAATCTGTTGAAACTTCTAGTATGCCTGCCATGCCTAACATGCCTAGTCTTCATGAGCCATGTGGCGTAGTTGGATGTATGCCATGTGCATTTGTTACCATATATGAATATTTCAAATCTTTTCATGCAACTGCCAGCACTTGCACTGATACTAAGACAAGCATGAGTAATGAGCACACACAGGCTAAGACTACAGTACCTCCCATCTCTAAGTTTGACAACTTTGTTGAGACTAACACTGAGAAGGAGTCAGTCAAAGTGAAAGCTAAGCCTGTTAAGGTTACATTTGTTGATTCTATTTATACTCCTAAACCTTCGAGACCCAAGAAAGCTTGGGTACCAAAGTCTTCTTAATCAATTTGTGTTTGCAGGGTAAAGTAAGAAAGTAAAAGATGATGTTGATTCTGGACAGTGGTTGTTTTAGGCACATGACAGGAGAAAATTCCCTCCTCACAGGTGTGGTTGAGAAAGATGGCCCTATAGTTACCTTTGGAGATGACAACAAATGATTTACTAAGGGATATGGCAGTTTAGAAATTGGAAATGTCATCATTGAAAACATCTCTCTTGTGGAAGGATTGAAGCATAATCTTCTAAGTGTTAGTCAGTTTTGTGACAAAGGATACAATGTTTACTTTAGGCCAAAAACATGTTTGATCCCTCACAGGAAAGATGAGAAACTTTCTTTACAGGGAGTAAGGAAAGGTAATTTGTTCGTAGCTGACTTGTAGTCTACCTGTGATGGAGTAATGAGATATTTCTACAGCAAAGCTTCATCTGAACAAAGTTGGCTATGGCACAAGAAGTTCTCGCACTTGAACTTCAAGACAATGAATTCTCTAGTTAAGAGAGAATTGGTGAGAGGACTACCACATATAAAATTCTGTCAAGAAGAACTCTCTGAAGCATGTGAAAAAGGGAAATCAAAGAAAGCATCACACAGAAGCAAGAAAATGACAACCATAACTGAACCTCTTCAGTTAATTCACATGGATTTATTTGGTCCAGTGAATTTGTTGTCACTATCAAGGAAAAAATATGCTTTAGTGATAGTCGATAATTACTCCAAGTACACATGGGTGTTGTTTTTGCAATCCAAGGATGAATCACCCAGTTGATAGTAGATCATATAAAGAAGATTGAGATGGAAGCGAAATTACCTGTCAAAAAGATCAGATTAGACAATGGGATAGAATTCAAGAATGCATTTCTAAATGAATTATGTACAAAGAAAGGTATTTCGCGACAGTACTCAGCTCCAAGAACTCCACAACAAAATGGAGTAGTAGAAAGGAAGAATCGAACATTGATTGAAGCAGCAAGGAATATACTAAGTGAATCAGGGCTTCCTACCTACTTCTGGGCTGAAGCTGTCAACACAACGTGTTACACTCAAAATTGTACCCTGATTAATAAAGATTATGACAAGACTCCTTATGAGATTATGGCTGACAAGAAACCAACACTAAAATACTTTCATGTGTTTGGAGCTAAATATTTTGTGCTAAAAGAAGGAAATGAGCATCTGGGAAAGTTTGATGCTAATGCGGAAGAAGGCATATTTCTTGGCTATTCTCTGGAATCTAAAGCTTACAGGGTTTATATGATTACTGATCATAAGGTGATTCAAAGCCTTAATGTAACATTCCACGACACCAAGTTGGCAAGCCTGTAAAGAGAAAAGGATCTGAATCTTTGGAATTTGAAAATCTTTCAGATAATCCTTTGGAAATAGAAGAACCTGAGATTGCTAGAGCTATACCTACAATACATGGAAATGCTGATTCTGGATCAAGTGGTGGTAATGGTAGAAAAAATGATTATGATAATCATACAGGAACACCTTCAAGAACTGCTATACAAAGATCAGAATCATCAAGTCATGGTGGTAGCAACTCAGGGGGATCAGGAAGAGGATCCACATTTCACACTCAACATCATATTGAATAAGGGGAAACATCAAGATCTTATCTGCCTCGACAAAGAGTTTGGAATAGAGACCATCCCTTTGAACCGATCATTGGTGACACATGAGTGAGAATTAGACATGCCACACAGAATGAATGTCACTTTTCAGGGTTTCTCTCAGAAATGGAACCTAAGAAAGTAGATGAGGCACTTAAAGATCCATATTGGGTTATTGCAATACAAGAGGAACTCAATCAGTTTGAGAGGCAGAAGGTATGAAAGCTGGTACCCCGACCAAAGGACAAATCAGTGATAGACACTAAATGGGTATTCAGGAACAAGTTAGATGAAGATGGCATTGTAATGAGAAACAAGGCCAGATTGGTAGCTAAAGGTTACTCTCAAAAAGAGGGTATAAATTATGATGAAACCTATACACCGGTAGCTAGACTTGAGGCAATCAGGATGTTTCTGGCATTCGCAGCATATTCAGATTTTAAAATTTATCAAATGGATTTAAAGAGTGCATTCCTGAATGGGGAGCTAGAAGAAGAAGTGTATGTAGAACAACCTCCAGGTTTTGAAGATCCAAATCTGACTGATTTTGTATACTTTCTATTCAAAGCTCTCTATGGTCTTAAGCAAGCTCCAAGGATATGGTATGATGCTCTCTCTGAGTTTATACTTGAAAATTTCTTTACTACAGGTGTTATAGATAAAACTCTGTTTCATAAAATGCATAAATCTAATATGATATTAGTTCAAGTATATGTTGACGACATTATATTTGGCTCTACTAATGATGATCTTTGTAAAAGATTTTCTAAGCTAATGCAGAGTAAGTATAAAATGAGCATGACGGGAGAGTTGAACTACATTCTTGGATTACAAGTGAGTCAAAGAAAAGATGGTATATTCATTTGTCAATCCTCGTATATCAGAGAACTTCTCAAGAAGTACAATCTGGAAGATTCAACTCCGACAAAGACTCCAATGCCAACACCCACTAAGCTTGATCAGGACAAAACTGGTAAGAAAGTTGACATCACAAGCTACAGAGGTATGATAGGCTCATTACTTTATCCCACAGCAAGTAGGCCAGATATTACATTTGCAACATGTTTATGTGCAAGATTTCAAGCAGACCCAAAAGAGTCTCATCTCTTATAGTTGTTAAAAGGATATTTGGGTATCTTAAGGGGACTTCAAATCTTGGTATTTGGTACCCTAAAAATACAGACTTTAACCTAGTTGGCTATACAGATTCAGATTTTGCAGGTTGTAAGATTGACCAGAAAAGTACCTCAGGAAGCTGTCAGTTTCTTGGAAGAAGATTGGTATCCTAACATAACAAGAAGCAGCACTCAGTGTCCATATCAATTGCTGAAGCTGAATACATAGCTGCTGGAAGCTGTTGTGCCCAAATCTTGTGGATGAGGAACCAACTCCGGGATTATGGTCTGTTGGTATCTAAGATTCCAATATTCTGTGACAATACAAGTGCAATAGCAATCTCAAACAAACCAGTTCAGCACTCACGAACAAAGCACATTGATATCAGGTATCACTTTATCAGAGAGCATGCCACAAATGGCACTGTGGAATTACATTTTGTGCCCACAGAGGATTAAATTACAGACATCTTCACAAAACCACTTGATGAAAACACTTTCCCTAAGTTGGTTATTGAACTTGGGATGTTAAATTTTTCTAATTAACAAATTAGGAATCAATAACTGCAATTTGTCTCAAATAAATTCACTTGTTATTTAATGTCAATATTCAAAGGACATGTGAATTTATGTATCATTATTTACTTCTCGTATTTCAAGTATTTGTGTGATTGTATCTAATTGATAAATATTTGAACACACTTATATTGATAAATTATTTGAAAATAATTTAATCATTAGTGGTTAAGTTATTAGTAAAATATTGTAGCATAATTTTGACTTAACTAATTGAGAATTTATCAATTTAATGATAAAAGATCCAATAGTAATAAATCAAAGTTGTGATTTGCTGGTAGCATAATATACATCATAAAAGTACAGTTTTATCAAATAAATGATAATAATTGTATGATTATGAATAAAAATTATGAATTATCAATAAAATGGATTTTAGATCATTTAATATTTAAAGAATTCATTTTATTGATATTTTTAAAATAGCAGCACATTATTTGTTTTAATTTTATTAACTGTTTTTCTGAAAAGAAGAATTTTAATAAAATGTAAAAATAAGTAAATGTGGAATCTAAAAATAGTTTAACTACCAACCTGCGAGATTCATTTTGTTAGTCGCAGGTTGCTGCTTGAACAATGTTTAGTAGTCAACCTGCGACATACAAGTTACTAGTCGCAGGTTGTGACTTGGACTAATTCTAGGGGTCAACCTGTGACATTCAATTTGTTAGTCACAGGTTGATATTTGAAATATGTCTTGTATCCAACCTGCGACGTACAAATCATTAGTCACAGGTTGAGACTTGCAGCACTCACACAGCCTACCTGCGACGTACAAAAGGTTAGTCGCAGGTTGATACTTGGCATGCTTATGGTGTCCAACCTGCGACGTACAAATCACTAGTCGCAGGTTGGTACTTCAAACAGTTTTTTTCCATGCTTTGTGTTATTTTTCAGAATCTATGTGTATATATATAAACATATCCCGTCGCCACTTCTTTTCAATTATATACACACAGCAAGTACGAACAGCAAAGAAGAGAGTCCAATTTTTTTTGATTAAAAAATTACCAAAACTATGCCAAAATTTAGTTTGAACCACGATTATTGTTTCCCATAAGGAGATCTTTCTTTTGACTGTAAAAACAATCAATTTCACCGTTAAAAATCAAGATTCTCAATTGTGCACATTTTAGTTAAGGCTTTTTTGGGCTAAGTACTTTTTAATCCATTAATTAACTAATTAGTTGTTTGGCTCTCTGGGGTTTGTTAGTAATTTTCTATAATTTGTCATTTTGTGTGATTGATATTCGTTAACTGCTTTAATTTTCGTGCACAATTAATTTGTTTTGTAATCAATATTTTATTCTCATTTTTTTTAAAAATATGGGAGATAATATTCAGATTTTAAGAACAAATTTTGTCTCGATTATAAAACGTTATCCAACTCAGTTAGGTGATTTTGAAAAATGGATTCGTTTTCTAAACGAGCATTCGATTGTGCATTATGCCTTGATTACTAATGTTCCACTGAATGTTGAGCTCCTCAGACATATTCACAGTACAGCTCAAGATATATTTGATGACAACATGGTAGGATTCTCATTTCTCATTGGTGATGAAACAATACAAATCACTGAGGATGACCTTAATGAACATTTGCAACTTCCTCGGGATAATTTTGATCCAGCACCAGATGAAGGAGAACTGATAACTTTCTTCAGAGACATCCATAACAACATGACAAATGACACATTTCCCAAACACTTCAACAAGAGCCATCTGACAAAACTTTGGAACTTATTCTTCAATATTCTACCTATCTGTCTGTCTCCCAAGACTGGTGGATTTTATAGAATCACACAATTCTTGAAGGTTGTTGGTGTAGCTGTTGCTAATAATCTACGAATCAACTTTGGGATGATGATCATGAGACAAATTCTGGAAAATTAAGCTCCATATCAAGCACACATTCTCTATATCAGATTTCTCCAAATTGTTCTAAATGGCAACCTCACAAAAGCTCAGAAAGAAGCAGTTCATAGTGAGGACATGGAACCATCTGCAGAATTGACCTCCAAACTGGTGTCTACTCTGATAAGAAAAATCCTTATCCTAACAACAATGACATCTTTATGACGGACTTCATGCAAGAATTCTTTGACTTCATTGCTGAAGCATCTGACTCTGAGTCTGAAGAAGCTCAAGTCCCTGAGGATCAAACCCCTATTACTGTGAATGAGGATACTGAAGGAGCAGAAGCTGATCGAGAAGTGAATCCTCAAACTGCTCCTGATGCTCAACAAATGGATTTTGATCAGGAACCTGTAGTTACTGAACAACCAGAAAAGTTTCTCAAACTGAAGCTACTGAACAACAAGTCGAAGCTGAGTCACATCAATCAGAGACTAATGTTTTGTAACACCCCCAAATCCGGGGTCGGGGATCCGGGTTGTCACGAGTTCCATTTCCCTTAATAACACCCAATCTTAATAAACAATCAACCACTCCGTACTGTGACCCCACAATAAACACACACACCACAAGTTATAGTCTCAGAGATGAATATCCAAAAATAACACGAGTCATTTTATTCCACAATTATATGCCATTACACCTAAAAAGGGTTTCTGAATAAATTTACATTTCTTTGCCATTATTACAATTCATAAAGATACATAAGTCTGGTACATCAAAAGTTGAAAGCCTAGCCTATTGGTAGTTCCTACCTCAGCTACAGCGACATCAACGCCTATAGGAAACTGCGGAACGTTTCCTATCCGCTCGCGAATTGGGAGCTTGGTCTTGTTCATCTTGTATATCTGATGTTGTGTGATGAAAGAAGAAAGCAAGGGTGAGCAACAAGCCCACCGAAATAGTATGTATAATAATTTATAATATATGAGCAATCTCATAGTACTCAAGAAAGTCTTGGTTAAGAAGAAATGAACCAAGTTGATATCTTAACGCGACCAAGTCGCAAAATATTCAGTATATACATACATATATACTTTTCACAATCTTTGAAATCCTCTGACATGTATAATATACACAGAGTTCCAGTTTATAACTGTATAAAAATATCGTTGCAAGGTGATCTCATATATCTAACATTATCTCAACGTTTTTCTGAAAATCTTTGACATGCATAAGATAATCATTTACTAGATATAAGTTCAAAAGATGAAGTTACAAGATACTCCAATATACTTATATCTTTTCCGAATACTACTTGAACTACCCCCGTTCAAGTTATAATTAGTTTCAAAAGTTCATCACACTGATGAGACTACAAGATAAGACTTGAATGATTCAATCTTTGAAATATCATTTGAAAGAAATGAAGTTACGAGATACTTCATTAAGTCCCGATATATATATATATACATCTATATATATATATTTCATACACTCCTTGAAAACCTCTGTTATGAAAATTATAAACAGAGTTGCAATATCCAATGAATTTTGGAAACGAGAAAACCTTGGCATAAACCTGATATCTTGCTGATCAGACAAAGATACCAATAAGTAACCTTTTCTACTAGTAGATGGACGAATTCTCCACTGGTCATCACCCTGGCCGCAATAGGACCTTATGTTGGACTGCCACTCAGCCACTTACGCATTTGATGGACTCCCATTGAGCCACTTACACTTTCATGGACGCCCATTGAGCCCATGTTGCTTATGCCGACTCAAATAGATGAACTTACTTCCCGAACGATGGACAAGTAATCAAGATTTTTTCTCAAAACATCAACCTCGTTGCGAATGTAAAATATACCACTGAGCCGGATCCCTCAGGTTTTGAGCGAGTATTTAAATCCCATTTGAAAGGAAGATCTTAAATATCAAAATGAGTTTTGGGATCCGCTCTAACTTTTAAAAATCATTTTGAAGACTCGAAAACATTTTTAGAATGTTTGGACTAATACTGATTTAATGAAATAAATCAGTCCCGATATATTAGAAAATATCTGAATATTATTATTAAATAATATTCCAATAAAGGATAATATATATATAAATAATTTGAAGTAGAAGTTTTAAAACTCGTACTTGAAATGAATAATAAATAACCAAAGGTATACTTATACGAAGTACGATCTTTATTTGAATAATCGAAAATAAGTTTGATTATCGAAACATTATTCTTTAATAAAATAAAGAATATTATTTAGTAAATAAGCGGAGTTATACGTCCTCGAATGAATATTCAAAATAATATTCATTAAATAGAATAAACAGAGTCATAAGTCCTCGAATGAATATTCAAGATAATATTCATTAAATAAAATAAACCGAGGCATAAGTCCTCGAATGAATATTCAAAGTAATATTCATTAATAAAATAAAGTTATCGAATAAACCTTATTCGATTAATAGTTTTGAAAACTATATCAATATATATATATATATATATATATATATATATTATACTCGGAAACATCGACTCCCGGTTTAGAAAATGTTCACCTTTGGGTCCCCTATACTAAGGGTATACGCAACTACTGCTTATCTCTAGCATAGGTATTATGCAACTTATAAGCATTTGAATCAACAATTAGATATCAAGATTACGAAACAGACATGCATATATACCATATCAACAAGCTCCAATATATCGCAAAATTTGCTAATAACAATCATGCACTTATCACAAGATAATGCATATACATATATTTACATCACAACAACAGTATAACGGGTAGAAAACTTGTCTGAGCGACTGGGGGTGGTAAAAGGCCTGGGACGAGTCTGGTAACCTATAAACAACATATAAGTTGGAATTAAACCAAAGTCGATTAAGAATCTAAACTTTAATCAATTAGACTCTAACGCTCGCTTTTGCGCCTAACGATTAACTTAAGTCGCTCGAGTACCCTCGGCTCCACCATTTTTAATAAATTGAATATTAAGAATTTGAAGGCGATTCTTTCGCGAATACCTTACCAACTGCCTAATCCACTTTACATAAATGTTTCATACTCCAAGTAGTCATTTAAGGGCCTTAACCAAGGTTTCAAAGTAAGGCGAGGGGTAATGGTTCGTTCGCGAAACATCGTTACTTAAAACGGTCGTTTCTCCTAAACCGTACATCGGATTCAAGCGAACCACATATCAAAACGAAGCTCGTAACATGAAATATCTAAAAATGGCAAAGGCTAGAATCTTTCAGTGAGTTCACGGGTCCTAAAGTTAAGAACAGAACAGTTAAGGAAAATTGGGCATTATGACGTTGATGTTTACGCGATTTCCAATTTAATTAACACTCTAAATTATCATCAATTCACTCACAACCACCAATACAACAATATTCTACCATCATAATACAAACTCAGTCCCCAAATCCAAGTTTTACCAATTTATCCAACCAATCAAAGACCCAATATTCAAAACCAATACAAATCCACCAAAACTACTTATAATCAAAGATCAAGCCTTATTACTAACAATGCTTCAATAAAACTTAACAGAATCATAAAATTAAAGCTAGGGTTTGAAGTTGATACCTTCCTTGGTAGGTGTTAATCTAACCTCCTACAAGCTTGATTTTTCCAAAGAAATCAAGAACACAAAGTTAGGTTTTGAAGTTTCTAAAAGTTCGATTTAAAGAACTGTAAAAATGAGGGTCTTACCATGCTTATTTGGACGAGACTTGTGAACAAGAGTTGTAGGCCATCTCAATAAATTTCCAAAGAGCTATAGAACACAACATTTGAGTGAGCATTGAAGGAGATATGGTAGTTTGAAGTTGCTACTCTGGTTTTGGCCGAGCGCTTTTGTTCTTGGAAAGCAAAAGTCAACTTCTAATTTGTGTTTTGTGATTTGTTTTGACTTGGCTTGGTTGATACCTTTTGTTTGTTAATTAAATTGTTATCATGGTAAAAATTGTGTGGCTCACAATCAACCAACCAATCCTTCCCACTTTGTCATGCTCATGTCATTTGCTTATGTCATCTTGTTACACTTGTCTTCCTCTTGTTGGTGTGATGACATCATCATCCATTAACCTCTTTGATTAACCCCTAATTACTTGGCTAATGACCTTTGATCTGTTATACGGTTCGCTTAACTTTCGTTCTCGTTTATCGTTTGAGGGATCATACCCGGGATCTTATTACTTGGGTTCCCCTAAACCTTTCTCAATATTTTATATTCCATTTATGATCCTCTCTTATAATCCTTGAATTAAATCCTTTTAATCATGTTACCTTATACTCAATTCTATCGGTATCTGGTGGATTTTCGGGAAAAATCAAAGTGTTCGAATTTGGATTCTGACGATCTTTACATACACTTATTTACTTTATGGAATACTAATACGATCTTAGAATTTCCATAACAGTACTCCTATATAGCGTGGTCTGATAATTTTCCTTAATCAGCATCATCAGCAAAAGTTACTACATCCGTGTTTCAAAAATTCCAAAAATTGGGGTTATTACAGTCTCCCCTCCTTAAAAGGATTCCGTCCCGGAATCAGATAGAAAATGAATAGGGATACTTTCTTAGCATTGCACTTTCTAACTCTCAAGTCAATTTTCTCACATTGTGGTTCTGCCATAAACCCTGACTGGCATGATAACCCTTCTTCTAAGCACTTGTCCATTTTTGATCTATAACCCTTCCTGGTTGCTCCATATAGGTTACGTCTGGTTGCATGTCTATGCGCTCATATGCCTCTATTTGTCTGGCATCCAGATTACACTTCCTTAACATTGATACATGGAACACATTATGAACTTGCTAAGGTTCGGGGTAAGGCTGGCTCATATGTTAACTTCCCAATACGACTTAATATATCCAAGGGTCCAACAATTCGTGGGCTTAGCTTTCCTTTCTTTCCGAACCATATCCATCATTTCCAAGGGAATACCTATAACAGCACTAGGTCCCCTACTTCCTATTCTTTGTCCTTTCGTGTCAAATCAACATACTTCTTATGTCCATCTTGGGCTACTACCAGCCGTCCTCTAATTAGATCTATTATATCCTTGGTCCTTTGGACTACTGCGGGTCCGAGCATCTTGCGCTCTACAACTTCATCCTAACACAAGGGAGATCGACATTGTCTTCCCTCAAGGATCTTATAAGGCGATACCTCGATACTGACATACGATCGAATATCGTAAGAAAACTCAATCCGCGTTAAGTGATCATTCCAAATTTCTTTCAAGTCTATTGTACAGACTCTCATCATAGCTTCTAGGATTATAACTTTTGCTTCTTAATACCCATTCTTTTCCAGTTCGTAATCGCTACTATCTTCCGTTCCTAATATTATACTGGTTATACTTTTGCTCGTTAGCGTTCTATAACCTTTTAATAACCATGTCAACCTTAGTATCACGAATGCGTTAGAATCGGAATACCACTGGTACCACTTCATCTCTAGCTGCCTCCATCTTCGAAAGCTTGGTCCTTCATATAGAAGTAAAAGAATTTATTGAGAGATCACTATGATCATGAACACTTGTTACATTGCATAGTTAGTACAGAAGGTGGCCAACCTTTAGTACTTGACAAGCAATTAAACAATAGGTGGTATTCTACTAGGCTTCTATTACACAGATAGATAGTCATTCGGCAATATCGCCCCTTCTGGAAGGGTTGTTCTTCTCAGCTTACATGAAATGAAAAGGAGAGAAAAGAACGAAATGAAGAGAATTGTATATATATAAAATATACCGCCACAAAATATCTGGCTTGGAATCTACCTCTGAACTATAGAGGTTTGTCATAGGAGAACAAAACATATATGTACATTAATATCAACATCAAGTATTATAGCATCGCAATTCATGTTCCTGAATCTTTCACTATTTCGTCCATCATTCTATGGACCCATGCTCTTGCTCGAGCTTATAAACAATCACCTTTGAAACTCCCTCGACATCGAAAATCGAATCTGGGATTTCATTCTAGACGTCATCGTTATTAGAATTCTATGCTTGCATCGCAACCTTCCTCGTATAGTAATACGACTCTCTATTGATAAGAAGGAATAAGTATTCAATAGGTAGATAATCAACTTAATTAGCCTATCAATGATAACTTATACACCACCACGACTCGATTAGTGGTACTCACTCTCAACATCCATTCCAATACAACTCTCACGGTTATAAGTAATCGGCTCATTACTCACAGAATCATTCCTGCATTACTATGGCCCACCGTTGACCTACTGTAGTCATTCAGTTTCCATAAAGTTTTAATAGCTAACCATACGGAGTCCATTCATATCATATCGAATCCTTCTAAGGAGGTAACATAATCACCATTCATGATTCATGAAGAACATTCCTGATCCTGACATACATACATGACATGAAGCAGATAAAATTGCAGAAGAGTTTCAATCAAAGCAACGATAGCAGGCTAATACCATTATTAACCATATTTCTTTACTGGGAGACATGAAGCTCAAAGGTTCATTTAGTCCTTTCGTAACATGCTCCTGGCTTATCTCAAGATAGGACCTTCTAAGGTAGAAAGCCCGCTCACGATGATTACATTAATTAAATATTTACCAAACTACTATTACGGTTGAGTACCGCACAGTCATTAGAAGGAATGTCAATCTTTCACACGATAATACAACCTTCACGGAATTAACCATTATCACTGTATTCCTCTTGCACGAGCGCCGATAATTGTCCTCTTACACTTAAAGTGTTGGCCACCTCTTTGGCCTTTCCTGATAGTAAAATTTCCTTACAATCAATGTCATTTTAACCACCTCCAACTAAATTTTCTACCTCATTTCAATCACTGCTTATGTGAAAATGCTTCTCTTAAGTCCTGGTGAGAAAAAAAATCACCATTTTTCCATAAGTCATTGCCTTAGTCTTTAGATGTGAACATTGCCACGACTGACTCTCGATCATACTTAGGACGTCTCTTATCTTGGGTCCTTCTTATTTTCACCAATCTCGACCCTCATTGGATCGATCTATACTTTCTTATGGTTCAACACGTGCCCCACCTGGCATTATTATAATTACGTCATATTTCCTTCATCAAAATTTCTATTCTTGAGAACTTTGAATATTACCTTTCTCCTTGTAAAACCTCTAAGGTTATCCTTAAATCCTTCATCAGGTACACCCTAGGCATAGGGCATATCAAGATACCATTTACTAATACCAGAATCATTGCCTATATACTTCTGAAAAATTTCTCCACTGATCCTTAAAGGTTGTTGTTACCTTAATCCTTTCCAATTCATACTGTCAAAACTCATGTTGTCCCTATTAAGGGTGAAATGCCAACCTTTATGCATTCCCCTAGGATTCATTTCAAGTTATCGGGGTTTTATCCTTAATTCCACCTTTAAAAGATACTTACACTCTTCCATGGATAAATCAAGTCATATATACTTGATAGATTACCTTATTCAATCATTCTCACTTCGATAGTCTATACTTAATTTCACAACAACATCCTTATTTAAACTGAGGTCAATCCATATGGCCTTCAAAAGATAACAACGTTTTTTTTTCACTTTGCTTGCCTAATTTGGTAATGACAACAGGGATGTTCTGGAAGATATTGGTCATGTTCAACGTGAACTTCTTCTTAATAATTCCTTATTTACTTTTGTTGTTTATCTCAACAGTCATCTCAATGTTGGGATATCTTTCATACATGGCGTCTCCCTTCCTGGGTATCAAGCCACCGGTCTTACACTTCACATTCTTGAAGGTCACTTCCTTCATCCAATTTTCCTAATTTCTTACTTCCTTGTCTCCTCGGTCTATCCGCGTCTTATTATTTATCCTTCGAACTATCTCAAAGTTTCATCGAATACTCTCAACTTGAAAGGGATAAAATATATGTACCTCTTATACCTTCAACCATCAATTTTAACTCATGGTGAATCACCCTCATCCTGATGATTACATACTTTTCTATTTCTATTGTTACGAGTCTTTAGGGTTTCCTCATACCCAACTCCCTTATCATACCTCAAACTCTATTGCCTTTATATTCCTTTCCACTTTAGTTTCTTTTTATTTTCCTTTCTCTTACAATCATTTCATGAACCCACTAATTATTTACTTCAAACATCAAGTCACTCTAGGATTCGTGTCCTCAGGACGAATCTTGCCAACTTTTATAACTTAGATTCATAACTCATCATACTCGTCCACCTTTGTTCTGGCTCTAAAGCTTTTAAACTATCTCTATAACCTTGGGAAGTATTTTCCTGAAAATAGTTGATTGAACTTTAATCGGTTTATTATAACCTCTGGCCCCGTGTCTTTCTTCGCCTTTCACCAGTGGGGGGCCTCTCTCTTAGGAAGGTAAGTGACAAAAATAGTCTTTTGCGCTTCATCAATCATTTAGAATCTCAAATGATTCCTATATTTCCTTTAGCCAGGCTCTTGCCTTGACTGGTTCAGCTTGTTCCTTGGAACTCTGAGAGCTTAGCGACTTAAAGGTCCTGAAAGAATTTCTCGTCGCATTGTTTCCCCAGGGTGGTGGTTGGGGATAATAGTCTAAGTTCTGTCTAGAAAGGTCCATGAATTGTCGTAGAGGAGTACCGTCTCGGGTCTCCTTTCCTTACTCGGCTTCTGTTTCCTTAGTCTGAACGTTCCCTCCTCCTCCCCATAATCGGGGTCATCCTACATGTTTTATATCCTCATTTTCCACTTCATTATGTTATGGGTTCCTTCTATCTTGATGGCGACCTCCCCGACTATCACGTTCATGGTTTGCTCTAAATCTTATTCCTCAAACTAGGGCTTTCATCTAAGATCTCATCTTTAAGCTCTTAAACATTTGGAACCAAAATTATGTAGGAACACCTCATTATTCCCTTATCATCTTTCTCGGTATTAATCTTTTCTCCAGTCATTGGCTCTCTTCCTTCATTCATCAATTTTTCTTGGCACAATATGTCACACCCCCAACTTAAATAGCAAAATAATTATAGCTATTACATCATTTTAATGAGTATTACACAACCAAAATCCAAGATCTTACAGTTTAGGGTTTGGAACAGCCCAACACTACCAACTATTACATCTGATTACAATACCGAGTCCTCACACAACTATTATTACTTATTCTACCTGAGCTCGAACATAAGCGTCAGCATCACAGGTCTTACGGGCAGTCTGCTTGAATCTAACCATGGCTGCTAGCTGTAATATCAGGGTAAAGCAAGAAGTGAGCCAAAAGCTCAACAAGTGCTAACAATACAACGCAAAGCATAAATCGAGGTATACCTTTAGGAATGACAATGGAATGACATAATCAATGATAATCGAGAGATAAAACTTACGTGAGTTGGCATCATTTTGCTTGCATCAAAACAAATTTTAAAACCATTCTTAATCAAATCATTTTATGACGCTACGGATTACAGCCGGTGATCAGCCGTGAAGTAATCCCGAACCTCGCTGGGTTCTAAAACATTATTGGGAATCCCTAGGCAACTTTTAAGCCTAATATAAGTGTGGAAAGGACTCGCGTCTCAGTCCAGATCCACCATTCAAGAAAACATTTGTCCCCCTTTGGGACTGAAAAATCCACCTTTTATTCATTTTGAAAACTGATGCCGATTTATGACAAAATCTCTTTTGACTGAATCATTTTTTTTTTTTACCAGGGGATTATAGATCAACTTGAAACACTGGAAATATGACACTAAATCTCAGGGCCATGATCCACTAGACTTTACTATATTAGGGTAATCGAGAGATTTCCATAAACAAGAATTTTGACAAGGAAATTAAGCAAGGCTACTGGATAATATGAAAGAGTAATGCCAAACTAGGCTTAAAGCAATGGTTGTAGACAAGGTATAGGTATTAGAACATCAAGAAGATAAGCATCACTGGTTCCAATAGGATAGAGGTGCTAAATATAAAGGAAGTGATCATCAGCTCAAGATATAACAGGGTATCAAGCTTTAGGGTAAGGATAGGGTTATCAAACAATCATGAATGAATTTAAGAAAAGATTGGCTTTTAGGTATCCAGATAAAGTTTCTATCGAGGTTATTTCAAGAGTTGAATCAAAGCATCAGGGTGCAATATCAAGATTTCTCAGGGATCAATAGCATGATAATCAAAAGGATCAATACGGTATTATAACACATCTCTATTTTATCATGGCATTAAGCTATCATGAATGACTTTTGAACTACTTGCAATACGTACTCGAGGGTTCATGGCATCTCTATGTAACTCAAAGATAAACAAAAGATACTCTTGATTTAAATATATCAAAATGACTCAGGATAATTGCATCGATATATATATGAACTGTTTACAGTAAATGCGAAGGTCAAGTTGAATCACTTGCCTTGAGATAGACTGGTCTGGTCTGACTGGTAGGAGCAACAACTGGAGCTTCACTCGACTTTTATGGCAAGTTTTCCCTCGTCTCGAGATCCTACATAAATAATAATAATCCTCATTATAATATTCTTTCCATCTTAACCTATTTACAACCCGAAATTTAATCATGGATGGCACTTAGGCCTATACACACTTA